>NC_057797.1:129434108-129556797 GCF_018294505.1 Triticum aestivum
CCGCGGTCCGCCCCGCTGCCGCCGTCACCACCTCGTCACCCAGGCCGCCGCAGCCGCCGCGCGCCGCCTCTCCTCCCGGGCCGCCCCGTCGCCCCGCGGCGCCGCTCGCCGTCCCGGCCGCCGCCTCCGCGCCACCTCGCTGCCCTCTGCCGGATCCGACGCCGGGGAACTGTGCCTCGCCGGCCCCGCCTCGACTTCCGCGTCGGGTCAAACCCTAGATCTAGGAGGTTGCATTTTTTCACTAAGTCCCGAAGATTTTCAATTCAAGTGCTCCTGTTCGTAGCTCCGTAACTTTGCATCCGTAGCTCCGATTCATGCATATAGCATATCAAAATGTTCATCTCAAAGAGTACATCATTTCATTCCATTGCATCATTTTCATTTGAGTTCATCTTGATACCCGAAATGCTGTTAGAAGAGGGCTACTTGAGATAATTGTCAGATCTGCTACTCCATTTAGGTTTTTGTCATTTTTGCCATGATTAATGTGTGCATGCTATGCCCTGATGCTCTACATGTGTTTTGTTAAGGGTTTTGTCATCTTTCCAGAGGTGCAACCCATGTATTTTTGTGATGTGTGTGGTGACTTGTGCAAGCTTGCAAAGTGGTGCACTTACTAATTCTGTTTTTAGGGACTTGGTAATTTCACGAAGTCCTGGAGCTGCTTATCTCATGTTGTCATATGTTCATGTTATTTCCTGGTGATCCGTGCCTCTTTTGAGGATGATCAGTAAGGATGTTTTATTAATGTTGTAGTACTCTTTCCATCCATGCCTTCGTTTGCAATTATGGAGCAACCTAGCTTGAGTCAATCGAGCTCTACTTTTGCTACTTTGTGAATCTGGGTAGATTGTCAACTTGTTTGCAATTTTGCCAATCTTGTTGTAGTTGATCCGTGCATGCTATGCTATTGTTCTTGCCATGTCTAGCTTGAATTTTGTGCCTTCTTGATGGGTGTATGCTTTTCTTGCCATGACTTGCTCTGTAGTGAGTGCATCAAGCTCGTAAACATGCCTACTTGAGTTATATTTCAGCATGTGTCAATTTTCACTAAGTATGAAAATTGACTATGTTTTTGCTATGTTCGCGTGCTTGCAATTGTATTTTCTAATCCCTTTTGGCTCAAGGTCACTAAGGGACTTTTGTTAAGCTCTTAGAGTAGCTCCATGCCATGCTTTACTTTGCCACGATCAGATCCTGTAGCATGTAGTTTTGTTACTCCGAAGAGTACTACCTGATCTGAAATTCCAGACAAGTGTTGATTTCACTAAGTCTAAGATCTGTTTGTCATATGCATTTTTGCCATGCTTGCTTGAACCTGTTAATGGATGAATTGGCCGTAGCTCAGTGCTAGACTTTTGTTAAGCATCTTGTGTGCATCCCTGCCATGTATTTTGTTGTCATATTTGGGTGCTTTAGCTTGTTCATTTCGTTGCATTTAGATGGCTACTTGCTGTAAATCGCAGACCGGTGTCATTTTTGAATCGCTTGTCATTTCCAAACCGTAACTCTGATTCCGGCGTTCTTTATATCTTTATCAAGCGATTTCGTCTCATCTTTCCAGTGGCACACTTGGATCTCCAAGTTGAGGCCAGGTTCATGCATTTCCTGTCATATCTTGCATTTTGCATCCCACATCGCATCCTGCATAGCATATCATCTTTGCATTGTGTTGTTTGAGTTTGCACGCGGTTGATTGTGTCCATGTTGCTTGTTTGTCTTGTTTGGGTAGATCCGGGAGACGAGTTCGCTAACGAGGAGCCCGTTGAGTTTGATTTCGAGGATCCAGTCAACTCTGACAACTGTGCAGGCAAGATGATCATACCCTCGAAATCACTACTATCTTTGCTACGCTAGTTTGCTCGCTCTTTTGCTATGCCATTGCTACGATGCCTACCACTTGCTTTCAAGCCTCCCAAATTGCCATGTCAAACCTCTAACCCACCATGTCCTAGCAAACCGTTGATTGGCTATGTTACCGCTTTGCTCAGCCCCCTCTTATAGCGTTGCTAGTTGCAGGTGAAGATTGGAGGTCGTTCCTTGTTGGAATATCTTTTATTTACTTATTGGGATATCATTATATTGCTATGTTGTCTTAATGCATCTATATATTGGGTAAAGGGTGGAAGGCTCGGCCTCTCGCCTAGTGTTTTGTTCCACTCTTGCCGCCCTAGTTTCCGTCATATCGGTGTTATGTTCCCGGATTTTGCATTCCTTACGCGGTTGGGTTATAATGGGAACCCCTTGATAGTTCGCCTTGATTAAAGCTTTTCCAGCAATGCCCAACATTGGTTTTACCATTCTCCACCTACCCTTTTCTTTCCCTTGGGTTCTGCAGACTCAAGGGTCATCTTATTTTAACCCCCCGGGCCAGTGCTCCTCTGAGTGTTGGTCCAACCGAGCGATGTTTGGGGCTACCAGGGGCAACTCTGGGCTGGCCTACCCGACGTATGGCTCATCTGAGTGTGCCCTAAGAATGAGATATGTGCAGCTCCTATCGGGATTTGTCGGCACATTCGGGCGGTGTTGCTGGTCTTGTTTTAACCTGTCGAAGTGTCTTGAGTAACCGAGATACCGAGTCTGATCGGAACGTCTTGGGAGGAGGTCTATTCCTTTGTTGACCGTGAGAGCTTGTCATGGGCTAAGTTGGGACTCCCCTGCAGGGATTTGAACTTTCGAAAGCCGTGCCCGCGGTTATGGGCAGATGGGAATTTGTTAACGTCCGGTTATAGATAACTTGAACCTTAAATTAATTAAAATGAATCAACTGAGTGTGTTACCGTGATGGCCTCTTCTCGGCGGAGTTTGGGAAGTGGACACGGTGTTGGAGTAATGTTTGCGCAGGTTGCTCTCTAGTTTCTCGCTCGCGCTTTGCCTCCTCTTCTCGCTCTCTTTTGCGAATAAGTTAGCCACCATACTTGCTAGTCGCTTGCTGCAGCTCCACATATTTTTACCTTGCCTTACCTATAAGTTTAAATAGTCTTGATCGCGAGGGTGCGAGATTGCTGAGTCCCTGTGGCTCACAGATTACTATTACACCAGATGCAGGGCCTGATGATTCCGCTCCAGGAGACGCGTTTGAGCTCAAGTGGGAGTTCGACGAAGACTCTCAATGATACTATGTTTCCTTTCCCAATGATCAGTAGTGGTGCCCAGTTGGGGGTGAACGGGACCGTGTCGCATGTTGGGTTCTCTTTTATTTTGGCGCCGTAGTCGGGCCATGAGTGTTTGGATGATGTAATGTTATTTATGTACTTGATTGACGTGGCGAGCGTAAGCCGACTATGTTATCTCCCCTTCCATTATTATATTACATGGGATGTTGTGAAGATTGCCTAACTTGCGACATATGCCTTCAATGCGATTATGCCTCTAAGTCGTGGCTCGACACGTGGGAGATATTGTCGCATCGAGGGTGTTACACCCCAGCAGGGGGAAGAAAGAAGAGGGCGACCTCCATACACTTGGAGGCCGAGTCGCCTAAAAGGGGAAAAGCTCCTCTTCCAGAAGAGTCCACTGCCGCCGCCGATAACAGCCCGATGTGGGATCCCAGGGCCCAGCCCCTGGTGAACTCGTGAGTATAAAATCCAAACACGTTTATGCATCCAGACTCATCATGGCATAATATTTTAACCCGAGCTATATTTTTTGTAGTCCGGCGAGGTCCCGCACCGAACGAGCCTCATCCGTGGATTTGCTGAGCTCGGTTGCCATGGAGAGCGGGACGCCCCCGAAGGCCCCTTCCCCAAAATATGTGAATAACACCGAGGCTTCGTCCCAGAAGGACCCCGGCCAAGGAGGGGGGAAGAGATCGTGAAAGCGGCGCCTGGAGGTCAAACTTCGGGGGCCAGAGCCATGGGGGAGAAGATTCCCATGGGGGTCGACGACGGGAGCCATCTTGAATTCGGCTCCCAGCCAGACGCAATTCCGGAGACCAATGCGGCTCCAGAATCGAGCAGGCGGCCTCCCTCGGCTGGAGGGGGCGTGCCTGTTCCACCGGCAATCTCTGTCCAACCAGAGGTGCCGGATGTTTTGTTGGCGGCGCTGAAGAGCGCCTCCATCGTCGATGAGCACTATGCCTTGATGGGTGCGTTGATTAAGGAGATTCAGTCTGCTGAGAGTGGACTGAATGAAGCCTGTATCAGCCTTATAAAAGGCTTTGAGGTATGTTTTGTGAGGTTTCGAAGAGTGTCATGGTATAGATAGTAGCCCCTGATACACTGTTCGGTGCAAGAAAGGACCGGACAGAGGATCAATTTTATGTTCGCAGGAAGACTCACTTGATGGCATCTACCTCTCTTCTTTTATAAGCAGGCGTCTGCAGCGGCTGCTACCTCTCATACTATGGAGGTCTCCGGACTGAATCAAAGTCTGGAGCGGGCCAAAGAAGAATTTGGCCAGTTGAAAAGGCAGTTGGAAGATAAAGAAGGTATGCGCAAGCCTTGTTCGCGTTCAGTGCGAACAGTTTTCCAGTATGATAAAATATGTTTCATTATTTGCGCCAGGGGCGATGACCGAAGTCGAGGCTCTAAGGAAGGTTGTTGCCGAGGCCGAGGAAAAGGCAGCCGCAGAGCAGGCTCTTCGTGAGAAGCACGAGGCCAGGGTTATTGAAGCTGAGCAAGAGCTTCAAGAGTCCATGAAGAAATGCGAGACCTTGGAGCAGACTTTAACGAAGAAAGAATCTGAACTCGCTAGGGCTCATCAGGCCGTGCGTGATGCCCAGGGGGAAACCCAAGGCGTCCTACAGGAGATCCAAGAGGCGAGGAAGATCGTGGCGGGTAAGGCTTTTTTCCATGTAAAGCAAGTATTTGAGGAGAAAATCATGTTTCTAATTTTGAGTTCGGATTCCTCCAGGGGTATTTGCAGAACTACCCTGCAGCATATCAGATGCCGCCCAATTCTACCGAGCCGAAGAAGGGAACACTATGGATAAGCTCTTCTGGTCGCAGTATCTGGCACCGAATTATTCGGTGCCTTTTGCCGACCAACTGAAACAGCTGATCGAACTGCACAGGGCGGCCGAACTAGCCATGAAGGATTTGATTATCCGGCTATGGCCCGCCGAGCCGATTTCAAGCAGCTACTTCGGGCTCGTGAAGCGGCATGTGAGTGCCTGCCCTCGACTTGACGTCATCAAGCGGTCGGTCTGTATAGAGGGTGCATGAATGGCCTTCGCCCGGGCAAAGGTGCACTGGGGGAAGATGGATGCTGAAAAGCTGATGACCGAGGGACCGCCAGAAGGGAAGGAGCACCACAAGCCCGAATTATATTATGAAAGTGTCCTGAAAGGATCCTGCCTTGCGGCGGAGCAATGCACCAAGGACATTATATTTCCATGAATACAATCATGTTGTCCTTTGTAATGTTGAACAAGGTCATTTCTATTATTTATTGCCTATTATATAAAAGTTTATCCTCTTGCGCGATCGTTTTATATATTAATCCTGAGAGTTGGCCAGTCGTCGGCTTCTGCCCCCATGTAGGAAGTACGGGGGTGTTCGGGGTAAACCTGATCACTCTTTATCCCAGTTTTGGGTCCTTCGAAGGAGGTGTTCAGCACAACGAACTAGGCAATCGGACTATAGGGCTTTATCACTCTCACTTAGCCATAGGAGCTTTAGAAAGGGAAGGTAGGCGCTGCCCCTGGTGTTCGGAAGACCGCACGAGGGGCTATATAAGCACCTGATCAGAAGAAAAGCCAATCCATCGCACGCTGCATTGGTTATGGCATTATGCGGGAGGAATCCTTAAAGATTTTAAAACCTCTCGAACAGCTGACCAGCTCTCGCCGTATCATGACGGTCAGTTTTCGGCTTTCTCTACTGAGGTGCTCATCTGGAAGAACCGGGACACAATCGCAGTAGTTCTCCCTGTGCCGCCTTAGCCGACATACCGGAACGTAAGGCAGCAAAACATGGGAGCCGGGCAAACCCAACATTTGACCAAAGACATGATTCGGAGCTGATGCATATAATGCTATAAGTTCGGGGTGCCAAACTTCCATGAAGGTGTTCGGGCTTTATTGCCGTATTATGGGTAAAACGAAGCCCCTGGCATATTTAAGGCATATCACGGTGTACGGATGCCACTTGACAAAAGAATTTCAACAAGAAATAACAGTAGATAAGAGTTATATAAATCCACATGTTGTATTTGAATAGTACGTCGATGCGTGTGAGTACATGTAATGTGATAAAAAAGAAATATGACTGGGGAACCTGCTGAGACCGGGGGGAAGAAGCTATGTGTGGATCCAGAGTATAGTCGGATGGTCATCGCGGGGAATATGTAAGGATTCCCTTGTGCGTTCGAGCTGCTTCCATATTGCCAGTCCTGGTCTGCGCAAAGTTGAACCTACAAACAAAATGCAAGAAATGCTTGTGTGCCACAGAGTGGTTGAGCCGCGGTATGTGGCCTGTCCCGGCCTTCGCCGGAGTGTTCAATTGATCTCTAGATGAGCCGGGCTATCCTGCCATGAAGTAGTTCGAAGTCCTTTGGCGGTGTCCGGGAATCGGGCCATCGACTCGAGGTTCGGTTGGAAGGTGCCACTTGTAGCTTCTGCTATTAAAGCAGCGGTATACTCCTTGGTGACGAGGGAAAGTTCGGCCTTGCCATTAACCGTGATGATGCCGCGCGGACCGGGCATCTTGAGCTTACGGTAGGCATAATGTGGTACCGCGTTGAATCAAGCGAACGCGGTTCGTCCGAGCAGTGCCTGATAATCACTTTGAAAGGGGACAATGTCGAAGATTAACTCTTCGGCACGGTAATTGTCTGGTGATCCGAAGACTACCTCAAGGGCGATGGAGCCTGTACAGCTGGCCTCCATACCTGGTATAATACCTCTGAAGGTGGTTTTAGTGGGCTTGGTCACCGGATGATCGATGCCCATCTTGCGCACTGTGTCCTGGTAAAGCAGGTTTAGACTGCTACCTCCATCCATAAGGACTCGTGTGAGGTGGAACCCATCAATTATTGGGTCAAGGACTAGTGCGGCTGGATTGCCCTGATTGGTGTTAACCGGACGATCCGTGCGGTTGAAGGTGATCGGCCCTAGTTTATATTGTGGGACGACTGGTTCATTAAATCGACATCCCTAAGGGTGTGCCTCCGGTCTGGGTTGCCTTATTGCCATCGCTTTCTTTGGGGTGTCCACCATGTATATATCTTATGATGAGGTGGTTGTCCAGCGCCCTGTCGGCGGTGGTTCCTGTTCTTCTCCTGCATCGTCATCCATACCATCGATGTCTTCGGAGTCGAAATCAAGCATGTCGGTTAAGTCGTCGACAGTGGCTATTAAGTGGGTGGTGGGTGGGGAACAAATTTCTTCGTCGTCCGCTTCACACTCCAGCCGGACATAGTTTGGCCAAGGGCCTCCTGACAAGGAGAGAGACCATAATGAATTTAGCACATCGCCCAAGGGCGAGTGCTGAAAGATAGCTGCGGAGGAAAACTCCATGATCGGCGCCCAATCAGATTCGATAGGCACGAACGCAGGTGGCCGGGGACGAATCCAAGGATCCGGCAACACAGGTCTCGTAGGAGGTGAAGTCAGTATTCGGCTCTATCGCGCTGAGTGTGCGGCCTCCGTGGCAGGGTCCATCCACCCATCCTCGGACGGCACGATCTGCTCCGGACTGAAGGCCGACGTAGCCACAGGTGTGATCTCCCGAACACCGTCCGGTGGCAGAGCTAAGTCATGCTCGTTGCGACTATGCGGCGCACCTGACATGGGCTTGAATCCATCAAAGATCAAGTCTCCGCGGATGTCGGCAATATAATTCAAGCTTCCAAACCTGACCTGATGGCCAGGGGCATAGCTCTCGATCTGCTCTAGACGGCCAAGCAAGTTGGCCCGCAGTACGAAGCCGCCGAATACGAAGATCTATCCGGGGAGAAAAAACTCACCCTGGATCGCATTGTTGCCGATGATTGAAGGAGCCATCAAGCCTTATGGTGACGACACAGTGGACCTCTCAATGAAAGCACTAATGTCGGTGTCAAAACCGGCGGATCTCGGGTAGGGGGTCCCGAACTATGCATCTAACGCGGATGGTAACAGGAGGCGGGGGACACAATGTTTACCCAGGTTCGGGACCTCTCGATGGAGGTAATACCCTACTTCCTCCTTGATTGAGCTTGATAATATGAGTATTACAAGAGTTGATCTACCACGAGATCGTAGAGGCTAAACCCTAGAAGCTAGCCTATGATTATGATTGTTCTTGTCCTATGGACTAAACCCTCCGGTTTATATAGACACCGGAGGGGGCTAGGGTTACACAGAGTCGGTTACAAGGGAGGAGATCTACATATCCAAATTTCCAAGCTTGCCTTCCACGCCAAGGAGAGTCCCACCCGGACACGGTACGAAGTCTTCAATCTTGTATCTTCATAGTCCAACAGTCCGACCAAAGGATATTGTCCGGCTGTCCGGGGACCCCCTAATCCAGGACTCCTCAGCAGCCCCTAGTATCCGAACTAGAGTGCTATAAGCGTCTGATCGGGAAGTACCGATCCTTCGCGTGATGCGGAAGAAATCTCCAATGATTTGCAACATCCGAACATCTGACCGGCTCTTGTCGCATCATGATTGTCAGTTTTCGGCTTTCTCTACAGAGGTGCTACTTTGGATAAACCAAGGCACAATCATAGTAGTTCTCCCTTTACTACCTTAGCCGATATAGCGGAACGTAAGGTAGCATGCACAGGAGTCGGGCAACCCAACTATTGACCAAAGTCATGATTCGGAGCCAATGCATATAATGCTAAATTCGGGGTGCCGAACTATAGTTATAAAAAGTGTTCGGGCTTTTGTTGCCGTAGTGTGGGGTGCTATGAAGCCCTTGGCAAACATGAAACTTACCAAAGTGCACGAGTGCTATCTGATAAAGATACCCACATGAGGGAAAGAAATAAGAAAAAAAAGAAGGGAAAATAGACAAGGTGCAAAGGTAATAAGCTAGGGCCCTAAAGCTCGGGCCGTGAACTGTTTCCATTGTAGCTTGATTATTACGTCAAGGCGCGTTTGATACAAGTAGTGCTATAAGCAATAGGCCATTTGACATGCCAAAACCAAGGAGAGCTGCATGTGGGTCCTAAAAAACAGGTAGAGTTATCATTAATGGAATCACCTAGAAACTCCCCATATGTCTGCGTTTCTCGCCGTCTTGGTGTGTTTACCCTTCGAGAGGACCGATGACCAGACCACCAGATGGGGCCTATGGGATTGAGACCTGAAAAGGAAACGAGTAAAAGTGAAAGTATGTGTGTATCCGGTGTCGGTTGAGCCGTACTGTGGATCACAAGCTAGCTATGCCTCCATCGATGCCCAGGGAATTTTGAGTGTGTAATTATGCACGCGTGGCACGAATGCCACCACTTGATCGGGACTAAGACGAAGGCCGGATTGCTAGTCGAGCTCCTGACGAGCCGAGTTGTCCTGCTGCAGGGTAGTTCGGACCCTCTTAACGGTGTTGGTGGGCTCGGCAGCCGAATTAAGGTTCTGCTTGAGAAGGTCGCTCTGTACTTCTGCTGCTAAGGCAGCTATGTGCTCTTCTGTACGGAGGGAGCGTTCCGTATTTCCATTGACTGTTATGATGCCACGTGGGCCGGGCATCTTGAGCTTGAGATAAGCATAGTGTGGCACTACATTGAATCGGGCGAATGTGGTCCATCCGGGCAGTGCATGATAGCCGCTGCGAGAGGGGACTATGTCGAAGATTAACTCCTCGCTTCGGAAGTTGTCCGGAGATCCGAAGACGACCTCGGGCGTGATTGAGCCCGTACAACAGGCCTCTACAACTGGTATGACTCCTTTGAAGCTAGTCTTTGTGGGCTTGATTCGTGATGGATTGATGCCCATTTTTTGCACTGTATCCTGATAGAGCAGGTTGGGCTACTGGCTCCGTCCATAAGGACGCGTGTCAGGTGAAATCCATCAATGATTGGGTCGAGGGCTAGTGCGGCTGAACCGCCATCTCGGATACTAATCGCATGATCCCGGCGATCAAAGTTGATCGGGAATGACGACCATGGATTGAATTTTGGGGCGACTAGCTCTAACGCATAGACGTCCCTTAGTGCGTGATTGCGCTCCCTTTTGGGGATGTGTGTAGCATAGATCTTGTTAACTGTTTTGACTTGAGGGGGAAACTTCTTCTGTCCCCCTGTGTTCGGTTGCCAGGGCTCCTCGTCATCGTCCTCACTTTGTGATCCCTTTTCCCTGTTCTCGGCGTTTAATTTGCCGGCCTCTTTAAAAACCCAACAATCTCTGTTGGTATGATTTGCTGGTTTGTCTGGGGTGCCATGTATCTGGCACGGGCGATCGAGTATGTGGTCCAGGCTGGATGGTCCCTGATTGTTTCTTTTGTATGGTTTCTTCCGTTGGCTAGACTTGGAGCCGCTGAATCCGGCATTGACTGTAGTGTTGTCAATATTATCACCATTGCTTTGGCGTTTATGTCTGTTATGCCGGAGCTTGCTGATGAAGCTATGTACCTAGGGTAGGGTCATGGATCTGTCCAACATACCCTCCCCAAGGACATCTCTACAAAGAATCAGAAGCAGTCGAAGAGAAATCATCATCCACTCGACCATGAAGATGTGCTCACTCGACCACCTTGAAGACACTCGACCACCAGAAGATGAGAAACCCTCCACTCTGCAACGGTCAAGACTTAAACCATAGCTTTATGGCATTTACAACACTTTACTGCAGACGTTACCAGTAATGCCCCTCCTTTATGAGCATTGAACCTTGTGTAACGGAGGGGAGCTGGGGTCCTGGCGTACTCTATATAAGCCACCCCCTCCTCTGGGATAAGGGTTCGCATTTTCTGTAATTCACACACATGTATTCAGTCGACCGCCTCCGGGCTCCGAGACGTAGGGCCGTTACTTCCTCCGAGAAGGGCCTGAACTCGTAAAACTCGTGTGTACAATTCCTCCATAGCTAGGATCTTGCCTCTACATTCCTACCCCCCCTATTCTACTGTCAATCTTAGAACCACGACAGTTGGCGCCCACCGTGGGGCAGGTGTCTTAGCGACTTGTTGGAGAAGTTGCAATTTTTCCGATCCCCCTCATCATGGTTTCAGGCGGAGGTTTGGCTGAGGGCCGCGAGATCCGTCTCGGCGCGCTCGTGTTTGTCGCCGATGACTCCGCTTGGATTCAGGAGGCTCCACTCGACATCGACGCGCTCCCCGCCCCCGAGGCGACGCACTTTCGCGCGTGCGTCCGCGGCGTCCTCCTGCGGCAACCGTCGACCCAGTATCAGTTGACTCCAGTAGTTTTCCCCCTCCCTGCGGCTCGCTGGAGCAAATGCTCTAGTCGGTCGAGGCTTCAGCGGTGAGTGAGGCATGCGGTGGCCCGCCAGTCGGCCACCCCTCAAGTCGCGGCGATCGAGCCCAACGAAACTCTCTACGGCCTGTTTGATCTGTCGACTGGCTCCATAGAGACCGCATCCGTGTGCGATAGCAGCGACCCAGCGGCTGAAGTTCTGATGGTCAATGGACCACGCAGCCCTCCTGGCTTCACCCGTGAAGACGGAGGCGACGGGAACGGCGATCCGTCGCGCATTCATGAAGAGTACCGCCCCGAACCTCTCTCTTCGCAGCAGAGGGAGGAACTTCACCGCCGGAACATGGATGCACTGCATACTCCTATAGTTGGAGAAACCCCTGAGGCCCAGGCCTTGGAGCAGGCGCGCTTGGCCAACTTGGCTGAGCGCACTCGACTGGAGAACCTCCAGCGCACACTCGACGATCGTGCTCGACAGCATGCTCCCGAATCCAGTCGACGCCAACTTTTTCCACCTCCGACTCAGGTATACCGAACACCGATCCAGAATCTAGCAGCTGCTGCCCGGATAGCAGAGTCGATCCAACCTTCCCAATCAGAAGCTGGCCGAGGTCTGCTGCAGATCAGAGCCTTGCTTCGGGCAGCGGGAGAGTAGAATACAGTCGTGTCTCAGTTGCGGAATAGGATCCATAGCAGATCCGTGGTCGCAGACACAGTTCAGTCGGCCCATAGCCCAAGATCGCCCCCGAGGCGTGAGGGACGTGGAGATCAGCGTGATCAGTACAGAAACCGAGAGCAGTATGATCGCCGTCGAGTGCCCACGCCTCCACGAAGGAGTGGGTCATACGTGCCTCGGCCACATGAAGACAGACGCCCTCATAGTGCCGGACGAGGTATTCCAGTCGACCCCAGGGAGCTAGGCTTTGATGCGAGATTTATTCTCGTGCAGGGCTTGGTCAACAAAAACAGAGCTCACCGAGAGGGCCATGACAGAGATCCGCAAACCAGCAACAGGGTGCATGTCTCAGGTCCAGAGTGCTTCAGCAGAGCTATCAGAGCTGCGGTGATTCCCCCAACTTCAGGTTGGCGTCTGGAGTTAGTAAGTTCACCGGAGAGTCCAAGCCTGACACTTGGCTTGAAGACTACCGAGTGGTTGTCCAGATTGGTGGCGGCAATGATGAAGTGGCCACGAAACACCTTCCTTTGATGTTGGAGGGCTCGGCTAGAGAATGGCTGAACCAGTTAGCGCCTGGCAGCATCTATACTTGGGAAGATCTCGCCCGAGTGTTTATCAGAACATTCGAGGGCACTTGCAAACGACCGACAGGTTTGACAGAATTATAGTGTTGTGTTCAGAAACCGAATGGAACTTTGAGGGATTATATCCAGAGATGGATCACCCTACACCACACGGTAGAAGATGTGTCAGATCATCAGGCAATTTGTGCCTTTAAGGAAGGCGTTAGGTATTGGGAGTTGAATATGAAATTCGGCCGGACAGGAAATATGACTCTGGCTCGTATGATGGAAATTGCCACCAAGTATGCCAATGGTGAAGAAGAAGAGCGACTCCGGAGTGGCAAGCACAAAGCAGTCGTCCATGAAGCCGGAGGAGGAAACTCCAGTCGGAAACAGAAGCGCAAGTCCGAGCCAGCTACTCCAGGTGAAGCCTTGGCTGTGGTTCAAGGAAAGTTCAAGGGGAAGCCCAAAGGGCCGTGGAACCCCAATAAAGTAAAAGATCAAGATGGAAATGACGTGTTGGATCTGCCATGCCATATCCACACCAAAAAAGATGAAGAAGGTAATTTCATTTACCCGAAGCACACCACTCGGCAGTGTCGGCTCCTAATCCAGCAGTTCCGAGAGAAACAGCCCAAGGAAAAGGAGAAAGAAGTAGACAAGGTTGAGGATGAGGAAGAGGATGATGATGGTTATCCCCACGTGAATTCCACTCTGATGATTTTTGCTGACATTGAGAGCAAAAGTCGATTGAAAGTCATCAACAGGGAAGTGAACATGGTCGCTCCGGTGACACCCAGTTACTTGAAGTGGTCACAGACTGACATTACATTTGACTAATCTGACCATCCAGTGCACATAGCTACCCTGGGAGGCAAGCACTGGTGGTCGACCCGGTGGTCAAAGGCACTCGACTGACTAAGGTCCTGATGGACGGTGGCAGTGGCCTGAACATACTGTATGCAGAGACGTTGAAGGGAATGGGCATTCCGATGTCCAGACTCAGCGAAAGCCATATGAGTTTCCATGGGGTCATTCCAGGCAAGAAGGCTGCATCCCTTGGTCAGATTGCACTCGACTTGGTTTTCGATGATTCCAAAAATTACCGCAAAGAAAAGTTGACGTTTGAAGTTGTGGATTTCCAGAGTGCTTATCATGCAATTCTGGGTAGGCCAGCTTATGCATGATTTATGGCTCGACCATGTTACGTGTACCTCAAACTGAAGATGCCTGGTCCCAGAGGAGTGATCACTATCTCTGGTAACCAGAAGAAGGCAGAAGAATGCTTCCAGAAGGGCTCAAAGATCGCCGATGCCCAGATGGCCGTGATAGAATTGCAAGAATACCAGAAAAATGCAGATCCGAGTGACTTGCTGCGAGCCAAGAAGCCAGCCATAGATTCAGCATTCCAGTTGTCTGGTGAAACGAAGTCGATTCACATTCACTCGACAGATCCCAATGCAGCTCCGACTCACATTTCAACCACACTCGACTCCAAATAGGAAGAAGCGCTCATCTAGTTCCTCCGTGAGAACTAGGACATCTTTGCATGGAAGCCTTCTGACATGCCAGGTGTTTCCAGGGGACTAGCTGAGCATCGTTTGTGAGTCGACCCGAAGGTGAAACCAGTCAAAGAGCATCTTTGACGGTCCACCGTCCAAAAAAGAAAGGCAACCGGTGAAGAGGTGGCTCGACTTTTGGCAGCTGAGTTTATCCGAGAGATTTATCACTCCGAGTGGTTAACCAATGTTGTCATGGTCCCAAAGAAAGACGACTCACTTCGCATGTGCATTGATTTCAAGCATATCAATCGGGCTGCCCGAAATATCACTTCCCTCTCCCTCGCATTGATCAGATAGTCGACTCGACTGCAGGGTGCGAGCGTTTGTCCTTTTTGGACGCCTACTCCGGGTACCACCAGATCCGTCTGTACGGACCCGACGAAATAAAGACAACTTTTATCACCCCGTTTGGGTGCTTCTGTTATGTCACAACGCCATTCGGTTTGAAGAATGCCAGAGCCACATTCATGCGGATGATTCAGAAGTGCCTGCTCACTCAGATCAGTCAGAATGTGGAAGCATACATGGATGATATCGTGGTCAAGTCACGTAAAGGTTCCAACCTCCTGACTGACCTTGCTGAAACCTTTGCCAACCTTAGAAGGTATGATATCAAGCTCAATCCATCAAAGTGCACATTTGGAGTTCCAGGCGGAAAGTTACTCGGTTTCCTTGTTTCCGAACGAGGAATCGATGCTAACCCAGAGAAAGTAGGCGCTATACTCCGAATAAAACACCCTGTGCGTGTGCATGATGTCTAGAAGCTCACTGGTTGCTTGGCCGCCCTAAGTCGATTCATTTCTCGCCTCGGTGAAAAGGCGCTGCCTCTTTACCGACTGATGAAGAAATCAGACAAGTTCGAGTGGACCCCAGAAGCTGATGCAGCATTTGCAGAGCTAAAAACCCTGCTTTCCACCCAGCCGGTGCTTGCTGCTCCAATCAGCAGAGAGCCTCTACTGCTTTATATAGCAGCCACTGGACAAGTCGTCAGTACAGTACTTATGGTCGAGCGGGAAGAAGAAGGAAAAGCTTATAAGGTTCAACGCCCGGTTTATTATATTTCTGATGTCCTCACCCCGTCAAAGCAGAGATATCCTCATTATCAGAAGCTTGTCTATGGGATTTACATGACCACGAAGAAGGTTGCACACTATTTCTCGGATCACTCTGTTACAATCGTCAGCGACGCTCCATTGTTAGAGATTCTGCACAACAGAAATGCAACTGGTCGAGTGGCCAAATGGGCGATTGAACTCCTTCCCTTGGATATCAAGTTTGAGACAAAGAAAGCTATCAAGTCCCAAGCAATAGCAGATTTCCTCGCCGAGTGGATCGAACAGCAACTGCCGACTTAAGTTCACTCTGAGCACTGGACCATGTTCTTTGACGGATCCAAGATGATGAACGGTTCTGGTGCTGGAGTAGTTCTGGTATCCCCCCGAGGAGACAGACTCAGATATGTCCTCCAGATTCACTTTGATTCCTCCAACAATGAAGCGGAATATGAAGCACTCCTGTATGGATTGCGCATGGCCATCTCACTCGGCTTCCGTCGCCTCATGGTCTATGGCGACTCAGATTTGGTAGTTAATCAAGTGATGAATGAGTGGGACGTCAGAAGCCCAACCATGACTGGTTACCGCAACGCGGTGAGAAACCTTTAGAAGAAGTTTGAGGGGTTAGAACTCCACCACATACCCCGACTGAAAAATCAAGCAGCCGACGACTTGGCAAAGATAGGTTCCAAGAGAGAAGCCATTCCCAAAAATGTGTTTTTGGAGCATATTCACTCGCCGACAGTTCAGGAAGATCCTTTTACTGAAGAGCCCCCGCAACCTAAGAGCACCACAGATCCGACTAAAGTCGAGGTCCCAGACGTGGTCGACCTAATCATGGAGGTTTTGGCCATTACTCTCGACTGGACGGTGCCCTACATTGCGTACATCCTCAGGAAAGAACTCCCAGAGGATGAAGAAGAGGCTCGACAGATCGTCCGTTGATCCAAGGCCTTTACTGTGATAAGAGGACAACTGTTCAGGGAAGGCGTGACTGGAGTCGGTTAGAAATGCATAACACCAGAAGAAGGTCGAATGATCCTCAATGACATCCACTCGGGGACCTGTGGTCATCATGCGTCCTCTCGGGCCATCGTGGCTAAAGCATACCGAGCTGGATTCTATTGGCCACGAGCAAATGAAATGGCGAAAGATATAGTCGACAGATGTGAAGGCTGCCAGTTTTACTCCGACATGTCTCGCAAGCCAGCATCAGCCCTGAAGACCATCCCCCTCATCTGGCCCTTTGCTGTTTGGGGACTGGATATGGTTGGACCACTGAGAACTGGCAGGAGCGGCTTCACTCATGTGCTCCTTGCAGTCGAGGAGTTTACCAAATGGATCAAAGCTAAACCTATCAAGAACCTTGATGCTAGCACCGCTCTCAGTTTTATCAGAGAATTGACATTCAGATATGGAGTCCCACACAGCATCATCACGGACAACGGATCAAACTTCGATTCCGATGAGTTCAGAGCTTTCTGCGCCTCCCAGGGCACTCGAGTTGACTATGCTGCAGTCGCTCACCCACAGTCGAACGGACAAGTAGAAAGAGCCAATGGCCTAATTCTCAAAGGATTGAAACCCCGACTGATGCGTGATCTCAAACATGCAGCAGGCGCTTGGGTTGATGAACTTCCGTCAGTTCTGTGGGGTTTAAGGACAACTCTTAATCGGTCGACTGGACGAACTCCTTTCTTCTTAGTCTATGAAGCCAAAGCTGTTCTGCCAAGTGACCTGCTCCACAATGCACCCCGAGTCGAGCTCTTCTCCGAAGAGGAAGCAGAACAGGCCCGGCAAGATTTAGTCGATCTCTTAGAGGAGGAAAGAGAGATGGCCTTGATCCGGTCGACCATTTATCAGCAAGACTTGTGTTGATTCCACGCCAGAAATGTGAGGGGTCGAGCCTTTCAAGAAGGAGACCTGGTCCTTCGAGTGGATCAACAGAAACCACACAAGCTTGCCCTGACTTGGGAGCGCCCCTTCATCATCACCAAAGTTCTCCATAATGGAGCATACCATCTTTATAGTATTGAGCATCAGAAAGACGAACCACGGGCTTGGGACGCGGAGCTACTCCGCCCCTTTTATACTTAAGCACTTGTTCAAATAAAATGTAATAAGAAACACCTTTTTAATTTGTTTATCAAAGACAAGAGCTTATGGTCCTATCATTCGATTGTTGTGTTCTTATTTACTTCTAAAATCCCCTAGTGGGTGGGCTTAGTCGTGAATCCGTTTCGCCTAAGTTCGAAAGAAAATCCTACCGAGTGGAGAGCAATCCTCCCACTCGGGGGCTTAGCTGCAGTCCAGTACTCGCCTAAGTTCTCCCACTAGGAGGTTTAGCTGCAGTCCAGTACTCGCCTAAGTTTGAAAAAATCCTACTGAGTGGAGAGCAATCCTCCCACTCGGGGGCTTAGCTGCAGTCCAGTACTCGCTTAAGTTCTCTCACTAGGAGACTTAGCTGCAGTCCGGTACTCGCCTAAGTTTGAAAAAATCCTACCGAGTGGAGAGCAATCCTCCCACTCGGGGGCTTAGTTGCAGTCCAGTACTCGCCTAAGTTCCCTCACTAGGAGACTTAGCTGCAGTCCAGTACTCGCCTAAGTTTGAAAAAATCCTACCGAGTGGAGAGCAATCCTCCCACTCGGGGGCTTAGCTGCAGTCCAGTACTCGCCTAAGTTCTCTCACTAGGAGACTTAGCTGCAGTCCAGTACTCGCCTAAGTTTGAAAAAATCCTATCGAGTGGAGAGCAATCCTCCCACTCGGGGGCTTAGCTGTAGTCTAGTACTCGCCTAAGTTCTCTCACTAGGAGACTTAGCTGCAGTCTAGTACTCGCGTAAGTTTGAAAAAATCCTACCGAGTGGAGAGCAATCCTCCCACTCGGGGGCTTAGCTGCAGTCCAGTACTCGCCTAAGTTCTCTCACTAGGAGACTTAGCTGCAGTCCAGTTGTCATGGGTTTGTCACGGCAAATGTCCTAGAGAAAGGACTTAGTCGTGGAGCCATCGCGACGTGTTAGCTTGAAGGGATTAAAGCGGACACAAGGACGCAAGAGAGTTTATACTAGTTTGGCCCCTTCGATGAAGGTAAAAGCCTACGTCTAGTTGTGATGGAATTGATGGGTGTTTCGATGACTAGGGAGCAAATAAGCTTCACCTATGTATCGAGTTGTTCTCTGTCCTCCCTGAACCACCGCCGGGTCGTCCCCTTATATACATGGGTGACGCCCGTCGGTTTACAGCGTCCCAACACCGGCTCATAGATGTGTCCGGTTTGGTCTCTACTTATTCCTAACTTACAATACAAGTTACATATTGACGCCGGTTTACGGCTACGGGCTCTCATCCAATTATGGGTCTTGAGCCCTCATCTACCTTCATGGGCTTTAACATGCTTAACTACTGATGAAGCTAATCTGGCCCAGATAGGCCAGCTTACGCCCAGTAGTAATATCCCCAACATTAGGCCCCAGATTGATTTGAACAGATTCATGTCAATCCTTAGCAGAAACTTCATTTTCAACATCTTCTTGTAGTTTGGTGAACCGTCGTGATGTCATCTTCTCTGATTGCTGTACATCGGCATGACGTCATCTATCATAAAGAAACTATCCGTGATACCTTCTTGTTTAATAGATCCGCGATAATCGAGGCGACCGCTCTATTTCCAAACTTGCGGCTCCTTGATTTTCATGCCTGACCCATGTTCCTTGCTTTATAAATAGGACCGAAGGGTCATTCCTTTTTTCCCCTTCGTGCCCTTCTGCTTCCTCTTCCTCGCGTCGCCCAGTCTTCGGAGCTCCGCCGCCGCCGTCGACCTCTGCACCAACCTTGGCCGCTGCATTACCCTGAACGCACCAGAGCACTGCGGCGACCTTCCGCTTCTTCCTCAGCCCCAGTAAGTCTTCTATCCTTTCCATCATAGATCTGTTCTAGGGTTTCCCTGTTCTTCCCGTGTTCATCACTTGCTTCTTGTTCATATGATAGATCCTTAAATGAGTCTGTGTATCTTCGCTCTGTTTAGCGATAGTTTTTATCCTCCGTTTTCACTGGCCGGCATACTAAGAGCAAAGATCTTATCCATACCTTTGCTTATTGATTCGGTACTGCTCCTTTTGGGCCTTGAATATTTATCTCCTTTATAAACATGTTCCAGATCCAAAGTTGTAGCATAATGTTGTGAAATCTGTTTTTGCGTACTTACTCATCTGCAGTCTTGATTGTTCAATGCTTAGATCCGGCGGTTTAACTTTGTAGAAGAATTTTACAAACCGATATATACCATTAGTCCCCTTGTTGAACCGCCAGATATTGGTTGCTTCATGAAACTCCGGTTCAGATAGTTCTGCCTCCGGTTTAACAGTGCCCATACCAACGTATCTTGATCAAATTCATTTTTGAACCGGGATCTTCTACCTTGTAGATTCCATCATGGCCAAGCAAGTGTATGAGTGCAATTGGGTCCCTTCTCGCATCACAGAGGATCAACTGGACGATTTAGTCCTGATTGGCGCCTTGGGCAGCAAAGATACCATCCATTGGAGGGCTCCTGGCAAAGAATTCCCCCACACCTCGAGAAGGAGAGGTTGTTGTTTTCGTAGATCACCTAGCCCGGGGCTTTAAACCGCCCGGTTCTAAATTTTACCGGGATGTTTTAGCCGATTTTCAACTCCATCCGCAAGACATTGGCCCCAACTCTGTTACCAATATGTGCCACTTCCAAGTACTATGTGAGGTGTTCTTTCAAGAGGAGCCCACAGTGGAATTATTCAGAGATCTTTTCCATCTAAACCGCCGTACCGAGTTTACTGATGGCTCTAATACGGAGTTGGGTGGCATGGCAATTCAGAAAAGGAAAGAGGTCACATACCCTCACGCCAAGCTGCACTGTCACCCCAAGGAGTGGAATCAGGCATGGTTCTACTGCAAAGACACCTCCCCTGCTGGTGAGAATCCCTTGCCTGGCTTTCGTCCGGAGCGGCTCAGCAATACACACCCTTTTCCTCAGAGATTGACTGCCCAGGAGAGAAGCAAATATGCTCCCCAGCTGTCAAAGCTCAGAGCCTTTATGGCCAACGGTTTAACCGGTGTTGATCTCGCTCGCTGTTGGATATCATGGAGCATATTGCCCCTTAGTCAGCCCTCCGGTTTGATGTGCGAGTATACTGATAATGTTGATGACCCACTGCGACATTCAAAACTCCAACTCTCTAGTGAAGAAATCACAGAGGCTGTGCGCAAGATACTGAATGAACCGGAACATGTCTGCGCTAGAACCGGCCTACTTCCCTTCTGTGCCACCAACAAACCGCCAGCTATAAGACTTTGATTTTTTTCTTTGCTGAATCTGTTATTGACATGTCTGGTCATTGTTTGTAATATCAGTGTCTGCATAATCAGGGCGATGATCCGTTTTGGAGCAAAAAGCTGCCGCAGGAGAAACCAGAGAAGGCAGACAAACCGGAAAGAGCAATCCGGCAAAAAACTAAAGCTGTGAAGAAGACTGCCCACAGGAAAAGAACCACTGCGTCTTCTAATCCAGCCCCTGATGATGAGGTGGATAATCCGGACTTTGAGGTAGAGCTTGGCTCACTTGGTTTATTTTTCATGCGTCTTATTGATGATGATATTTGTCAGGATGATGCCGAAGCCAGCCACGCGGATGTTGCCGAGGTAATTATTCTCTCTTCCGATTCAGAAACTTTGCCTTCACAAAAAATCCGTCAGGCAAACTGGAAAGTTAAATTTTCTCGTCCTCTTGCTTATTTGGATCCTAAACTTCTTATGAAGACTCAACAACACGAGGCTCGCCGCACCACCCGGCACAGCGGCCAGGTAGTTACCTCCGCCGGTTTACCAAACAGTCCGGTTCGGAAACGTCATTCCGAGGTCTCTAACTCGCCTATCAGTGCTTGTCCTAAAGCGGGCTGCTTTCGTCAACCTCTTAATCTGTCTGACTCCGATTATCAGGTTATTTCCCACTCATCTTCTGGCGAGTCATTGGCTACTCAGCTCCCACCGCTCAAAACGGTGCTTGGGTAAGCTATATTTATCGTGATGTTTGCAGTATATTGCCTTAGATCATATGCTGTATTTAATTTTGTTATTCTTTTTAGGGCCAAACCTAGGCCGAGCAAGAAGGCCCGCCTAGATAAAGCGGCCGAAGAAGTTGTCATTCTTGAACCAGGCACGACACCCGATCTTGAAGCGGCTGTCCCTGAAGATATTCCCAAAGATCCCCCGTAGCCAGATGATGATCTTACCGCTGAAGAGAGACCTACTGATACCTCAGGTCCTATCCATCAGCCCACAGGTTCCCTCCGGATTGAAAGCTCCACCGGTCCAGCAAAATCTACTGATCAGCCAACAGCTCCAGTGCAAACCGGCGGTACCAAGGATGATGAAGTTGTCATTACTGGCACTGGTCATACTGAGCCAAGCAATCCTGTGGCTTTATCCAAACATTCTGCTAAGGAAGAATTTGCTGCTTTTGGCAAAGGCAAGTGGAACGCTGATCTGACGGCTTACGCTACTCTGAATGCCCAAGATATCCATTCCGGCTATCTAAACCGACTGTATACCAGCCGTGACTACGAAGCCGGTCTGGTTAATATGATGAAAGATAAATATGAGGTAACTTCCATATGCTCCTTCCTGCTTGTATGCTTTCATTCTTGCTGACTCTCCTAACCCCTAAGGGACGATTTGAAATATTCTTTCAAACCGGGACTTAATAATACAAATTTTGATGCTTTGAAATTTGCTGATGTAATCCCCAAGGGCCGGTTCAACTTAGCATAGTTAAACCGGTACTTTAAGTAATTTAAACTGCCGCATCAGAATACATATGATCAAATAGCCATTAGCCCCCAAGTGCCAAGTTGAATACTTGTATTGAGCTTGGGACTTTGTAAACAATTTAAAGATGAAGATCGAATATGCATTAGCCCCCAAGTGCCAAGTTGAATACTTGTGTTGAGCTTGGTACTTTGTAAACAATTGAAAGATGAAGATCGAATATGCATTAGCCCCCAAGTGCTAATCGCATAACTTGTTATGCGGTTGGTACTTGAATCCTTCTACCGATTTGTTGAAACATATATCTGTATGCCTGCAGGCGGAGCTGAAGGTGAAAGAAAGCCAAGTCATCGATGTGCGAGAAAACCTGAAAACCCAACAGGCTGAAACCTCCGAAGCAAAAGAGGAATTGGCCAGTGCCTTAAGCGCCATGGAACAACTTAAGGAGAACTTCAAGAAGAAACGGGCGGATTGGGCCACTGAAAAGTCCGCTTTGACCAAACGAGCAGAGGATGCCGAGGCTGCATTAAAACCAGTGACAGATGAACTGACAAGCATAAAGCAGCACATTCATGCCATGACCACTGCTATCTTTGGTAAGCCAGCTTGCCTTCTGAATTGGTTCTGCCTTCTTACAGAGCCACCGGTTTATTAACCCTTTATGGTATTTCAGGGACACGCATTGGTCACTTGGGGTCAGATGTGCGGAAGAAATTGAAAGCCGCCTATACCATGGTTGAACAATTGTATACTGGTGCCCAGCGGATCATCTGTACCGCGTCTCATAACAAACCGGCGCCCACTTTGATTCAAGATACTTTGATGAAACTGTCAGTGCTTCCTGCCTGGGTTGAAGAGCTGAAGAAATCTGCTGCTCGAACCGGTGCAATCAATGCTTTAATCCGGGCAAAAGCCTGGGTGCCAGATTTTGATCCTATTGAAGCGGCTTAGGGTTATCCCAGTTTGAAGGAAGACGGGTCAGAATTTGGTGAAGCGGATCTGCGAGCCATAAACTGGGAGGTACATCCGCAAGCTTGTCAACTGGCTGACGAAGCAGATTTGTCTCATTATCAAGCCCAATATGACAGCCAGAACAAGCGAATAGCTGCACCAATCCATGAATCGGAAAACCTGATCCCTCCAATCCATAAGCATACTTACGCTCCCGATATTGACCCGTCTTTGCTAATCCATGACGAAGCTATTTTTCAAGCACTGATGGGAATCTACTGGACAACTATGGATTTCCGGCCACTGGGTAGAGAAACGGAAGCTGAAGCGGCGCAGGATGACCCACAACCATCAGGCCAGGCTGGTGGCCAAGCTTAAACCGGAAGCCGGTTTTAAAACTGTCTCTCCTTTGTGAAAAACAATTATGTTATTATGGGCACCATGTTGCCTTGTAATAGGCTAGCTGATACCTTTGATGTTGATATGCCTTCGCGCATAACTTGTTCTTCCTGTGGTAATGAACTTTCCAAAATACTTTCTGAAATAAGAAATTCGTTAAGTGCCACCACGGTTGTACCGTCAGGCGGAATATGATGTTTGTATAAAGTCAAAACATCCGAAACAAAATTTTAAGTATATGATCAAAAAATTTGAGATACATAATACCTGCCACCATTGAGTGTGAAGTTGGCTTGGCCAATCTTGAAGCGGAGCTTTTGCAAACCCACACTGTTGGATGAAATAACAACTCCTGTATATGTATATGACACTGGCTACCATGTAAACCATGCCGGGTTATAATGAACACCGTGTTACTCCCTAAGAGGATGTTAACAACAAGGATCAAACCGGACAAATAGTCTCCGGATTGACTTGAACTGTGTTCCGTCAATTGATTGGTTAAAAAACTTTGTCGGTTTAAGGAACACAATAAAAAGCAAAAAAAACCTTCAAAGAAAAGTATGAAGCAAAAACAATGACAAAAACGTTTGCCAAAAAAGATTTATTTAAGCTGATCAAATGGCGTAACCATGGCCAAACACGACCAAGCTCCCGTTAGGTGTAACTATGGTTCTAGTTAGCCAGGTCCCCAATTGATTCTTGTGGCATTTATGCCGACCAAATGGCGTGGTCAGGTTTGGGTTCGACCAAGCCCCCAAGTGATTCTGTGGCCTTAGGCCAATCAAGAGGCATGACTGGTTCAGACATGACCAAGTCCCCAAGTGATCTGGTGGCTTTCACCTATCAAGAGGCATGGTATTGGTTCGGACACGACCAATCCTCCAAGTGATATAACACGATGCTTTTAGCAAAGCGAAATCAAGGGGTAAACCGGAGGCCGCTTTAGAGCAACTCCGTGTAACCTCACATGATGTAAAGGAACAGATACCCCGCTTTAGCTGAGGTTCCGGTTTATTATACTTAATCATAATATATACATTGTATGTACATAAGTATAGCCAATGGCTTAGGTATAATAAGGCCAAAGATGAGCTATATTCCATGGCCTGTTAGTCTCTTCCTCTGATGTACGTGAGTCCTTATGCTCTCGAATATCGATCAGATAGTACGACCCGTTGTGCAGATTCTTGCTGACCACGAAAGGTCCATCCCAAGGTGGGGATAGCTTATGCATATCAGTCTGATCTTGGATGAGCCGAAGCACCAAATCTCCTTCCTAGAAGGCTCTGGTTCTGACTCGGCGACTGTGATAATGACGAAGATCCTGCTGGTAAATCGCCGACCGGGCGGCTGCGATGTCACGCTCTTCATCCAACCGGTCCAAAGCATATTGCCGTGTTGTCTCGTTGTCCGCTTCAACATAAGCCGTGACACGAGGTGAGTCATGACGGATATCGCTGGGGAGAACCGCCTCCGCACCATAAACCATGAAGAACGGTGTGTATCCTATTGATCTGTTGGGTGTTGTATTGATGCTCCATAACACAGATGGTAATTCTTCTACCCAACAACCCGGCGTTCTTTGCAAAGGAACCATGAGCTGGGGCTTGATGCCTCTCAAGATCTCTTGATTAGCTCTTTCTGCTTGACCATTGGACTGTGGATGTGCCACTGATGAAACGTCGAGCCGGATGTGCTCCCGTTTGCAGAACTCCTTCATAGCACCTTTGGATAAATTGGTATCATTATCTGTGATAATACTGTGCGGAAAGCCAAACCGGAAAATCACCTTTTTGATGAACTGAACCGCCGTGGCCGCACCACACTTGCTAACAGGTTCTGCCTCCACCCACTTTGTAAACTTGTCCACCGCCACCAGGAGGTGGGTCTTCTTATCTTTGGACCTTTTGAAAGGCCCAACCATATCCAGCCCCCAAGTCGTGAATGGCCAAGTAATTGGAATCATCTTCAATTCTTGAGCCGGTACATGAGCACGTCTTGAAAACCTTTGGCAACCATCACATCGTCTGACCAGATCCTTTGCATCAGCATGAGCAGTTAACCAATAGAAACCATGGCGAAACGCCTTAGCCACCAGAGACTTTGAACCGGCGTGGTGACCACAATCTCCTTCGTGGATCTACCGCAAAATTTCACGGCCTTCTTCAGGAGACACGCAATGTTGAAAAGCTCCTGATACACTGCAATGATGCAACTCACCGTTGATGACAGCCATGGACTTGGATCGCCGGATTATCTGCTGGGCCAGAATCTCATCTTCTGGCAACTCGCCCCGGTTCTTGTACGCCAGATAAGGAAGCGTCCAATCTGAAATAACATGAAGAACTGCCACCAATTGAGCCTCCAGATCAGGAATGGCCAAATCCTCTTCACCAAGGATCTTCACCGACGGGTTGTGCAGTACATCCAGAAAAACATTGGGTGGGACCGGTTTGCACTGAGAGCCCAGCCGGCTTAAAGCGTCCGCCGCTTCATTTTTCCGCCGGTCCACGTGGTCCACCTGATAGCCTCTGAAATAACCTGCAACAATATCCACCTCACGATGATATGCTGCCATGAGTGGGTCCTTGGAGTCCCAAGTGCCAGACACTTGCTCAGCCACAAGGTCCGAATCACCGAAGCACTTAACTCGACTTAGATTCATCTCCTTAGCCATCCGAAGACCATGGAGCAAGGCTTCATACTCAGCTGCATTGTTAGTACAAGGGAACATTAAACGGAGAACATAACAAAACTTATCACCTCGTGGGGAAGTTAATACGACTCCAGCCCCCGAGCCTTCCAACTGCCTGGATCCGTCAAAATGGATGGTCCGATACGTATGATCCGGCTTTTCTTTAGGTGCTTGCATTTCCATCCAATCATTGATGAAATCAACAAGCGCTTGAGACTTAACCGCTGTCCGAGGCACATATTTCAAACCGTATGGCCCCAGCTCTATAGCCCACTTTGCAATCCGGCCAGTTGCTTCCCGGTTCTGGATGATATCTCCCAAAGGAGCAGAACTGACCACCGTAATTGGGTGCCCTTGGAAGTATTGCTTAAGCTTCCGGCTTGCCATAAAAACTCCGTACACCAGCTTCTGCCAATGCGGATACCTTTGCTTGGACTCAATGAGTACCTTGCTGATATAATAGACCGGACATTGAACCGGATGCTCCTTACCTGCCTCCTTTCGTTCCACCACAATAGCCACGCTGACCGCATGAGCGTTAGCAGCAACATATAGCAGAAACGGCTCCTTGTCAATGGGAGAGGCGAGCACAGGCGGATTGGCCAATTGCCGCTTTAAGTCCTCAAATGCTTCATCAGCAGCAGAACTCCAGACGAACTGATCCGTCTTCTACAACATCTGATACAAAGGGATCGCCTTCTCACCAAGGCGGCTGATAAACCGGCTTAACGCGGCAATCCGGCCAGCCAGGCGTTGAACATCATTGATACACTTCGGTTTAGCCAGGGAGGTGATGGCTGTGATCTTCTCCGGACTAGCCTCAATTCCCCTGTTGGACACCAGAAAACCCAATAACTTGCCTGCAGGTACACCAACGACACACTTGTCCGGATTAAGCATCATCTTGTACGTCCTTAGGTTATCAAAGGTTTCCTTCAAATCATCAACCAGAGTCTCCTTCTCCCTGGATTTAAGCACGATATCATCCATGTAAGCATGTACATTACGGCCAATCTGCTTGTGAAGACAATTTTGTACACACCGTTGATAAGTTGCCTGGGCACTTTTGAGCCCAAAGGGCATAGACACATAGTAGAAGGCTCCAAAGGGAGTTATGAATGCCGTCTTCTCCTGGTCCTTAACTGTCATTTTGATCTGATGATAGCCAGAATATGCATCCAAAAAACTTAAACGCTCACAACCCGCCGTAGCATCAATGATTTGATCAATACTGGGGAGGGTAAAAGGATCTGCTGGACAAGCCTTATTAAGAACTGTGTAATCCACACACATACGCCAGGTGTCGTTCTTCTTAAGGACTAGCACCGGATTGGCAAGCCACTCAGGGTGAAAAACTTCAACAATAAAACCAGCTGCTAAGAGCCTGGCTACCTCTTCTCCAATCGCCTTGCGTCTTTCTTCGTTAAATCGGCAGAGGAACTGTTTCACCGGTTTGTATTTAGGATCCACATTCAGTGTGTGCTCAGCGAGTTGCCTCGGTACACCTGGCATGTCAGAGGGTTTCCATGCAAAAATGTCCCAATTCTCACGGATGAACTCGATGAGCGCACTTTCCTATTTCGGATCCAAGT
This sequence comes from Triticum aestivum, assembly GCF_018294505.1. Lineage (NCBI taxonomy): Eukaryota > Viridiplantae > Streptophyta > Magnoliopsida > Poales > Poaceae > Triticum > Triticum aestivum. The sequence continues at coordinate 129,461,701 of NC_057797.1, forward strand.
TGGCACTAATGCTGAACTGCTTGGACGAATCGCCAGGTACGAAGTCAACAAGCTTAGTTTCTGCTGTCGATTTGAACTTCAGGGCCGGATCATGCTCCGTAGTTGGCTTCTTCAACGGAGTCATGTCCACCGGATCAACATTGTCTTTGTAGTACTTCAACTCCTCGGTGGCACAAACCAACTCTGCATAAGCCGCATCTCCTTCCTCGCATTCCAAAGCGATTTTGCGGCTTCCGTGAACCGTTATTGTCCCCTTGTGACCCGACATCTTGAGCTGCAAATACACATAACAGGGCCGAGCCATAAACTTGGCGTATGCCGGACGCCCAAACAGGGCATGATATGGACTTTGGATTTTCACCACTTCAAACGTTAATGTCTCCGACCTGGAATCATGATCATCCCCAAAGGCCACTTCAAGAGCTATCTTACCAACGGGATATGCTGATCTGCCAGGCACTACACCGTGGAATACTGTATTGGACGGTTTGAGATTCTTATCTATTAGTCCCATACAACGGAAGGTCTCAGAGTATAGGATGTTAATGCTGCTCCCTCCATCCATGAGCACCTTGGTGAACTTATAACCTCCCACCTGAGGCACCACCACCAGAGCCAACTGACCCGGATTATTGATCTGGAGTGGGTGATCCTCTCTGCTCCATATGATTGACTGTTCAGACCAACGTAGATAACGGGGTGTGGCCGGTTCAACAGTTTTTACTGCCCGCCTCTGAACCTTCCGGTCTCGCTTGTCCAAGCTAGTGGTAAAGACATGGTACTGCCCACTACTCAACGGCTTTGGGTTGCTTTGGTAACCTGACTGTTGTTGCTGTTGGTTGTAACCACCCTGGTTGTTCTGACTATTTTGACCATTATGTCCGCCCGGATTACCATTAAATCCTGAACCGGAACTTCCTCCACCGTAACCCGGCCCGGACCCTGAGCCACCGCCGGATCCGTGATCATACTGGAAATTATTAGAATTCTTGAACTCCTGCATAATAAAGCAATCCTTCCAAAGGTGGTTTGTTGGCTCTTCCTTCGTCCCATGTTTTGGACAGGGCTGGCTTAGCAGATAGTTCAGGCGGTTTGGGTTGGGGTTGGGTGCTCCACTTCGTTTTTTCGGCCTACCCTTGCGCCGCTGGCCATTGTCCTGTACGTTGGTATTAGCCACAAAATCCATGTTGCCATCCGCTTTACGCTTGCCTCCTCCGCCATTGCCTAGCCAGTGATGCTGCTGACCTTTGGAGCTGCTGTTCTTCTTCCCCTTCCCTATCTTGTCATCATCAGATTCGGGATCCTTGGTACTATCAGAGTCAGCATATTTTACCAAAGCGGCCATGAGGGTCACCATGTCGGTGCAATGATGCTTCATCCGTCCCAATTTCAACTTCAGGGGCCCAAACCGGCAGTTGCCTTCTAGGGTTAATACTGCGGTGTCAGCGTTGATGCGGTCTGAGGAGTGCAACACTTGTGAAACCCGGCGCACCCAATGAGTCGTTGACTCTCCTTCCTCCTGGACGCATGCAGCTAAGTCCACTATCGACATAGGCTGTGTACAGGTATCCTTGAAATTGTTGACAAACCGGGCTCGTAATTGGGCCCATGAGCTGATAGAATTAGCGGGCAAGCTTTTTAACCAAGTATGGGCCGTTCCTTCAAGCATCATGGTGAAGTATTTCGCACACGCCGTGTCATCCACATCAAGCATCTCCATGGCCATCTCATAGCTCTCTACCCATGTCTCTGGTGGTTGATCCGCCGTATAATTTGGTACCTTGCGTGGACCTTTGAAATCCTTGGGCAGGCGCACGTTGCGTAAAGCGGGGACGAGGCAAGGCACCCCCAAAGAACTAGAAGTAAAACCAGGTTCGATCGAAATGGTTGGACGAACCGGCGTGAGCTGCCGAGCCTGATGTTGTGCGGCTAACTCGGCCTCCCTGCGCGCTCGGGCCCGGTTCACCACTTCTTGAGCGTCATCAGCTCCACCCATCAGGTTGTTACCACGGGGTGCTCCACGTTGTTCATTACTCGACACTGCTGGTTCATCCATATGTCTGCTATAACTCCGGTTGGACGGGGGGTCGAGTGGATCCGGTCGCGGCTGTACGAGTACGCTTCCTGTTGGGCCAAAGCTGTCCTCAGAAGTTCCTTGACCCGTGCGTCTCTACTGCCTGCGGCGAGTCACCCTCAACTGGAATGGCCTCCAGTCGTGCAGCAGCGGCAACAAGATTGTCCATTGGGTTGGAGTAGTCACCCGGAGGTGTTAAAGCATCCTGAGGTATAACGTTGTTTGGACGAGGTGGGTCCAGTTGACGGGGTTGAACCGGCGCACCGGTCCCAGGGGCTTCTGCCCGGTTCCCCTCCAGCGGATTGCTGGCTCTTGGCCCTGGAGTGTTAAAAAGGTCTCTAGCCTCGAAAACCGGAGGTAAGCGGGACCGTTGCTTCCTCATGACTTCATGCGACGCACTCTGGTCCAACATAAGCCTGTAGGCCTGTGCGTCTAAAGCGGCCCGCTCGGCGGCCATCCTGGTATCCTCAGCTGCTAGATCCGTCTTGGCCTGGGCGATTTGTTCCTTTACCTTTGCAATCTCCGTGTTGTGAACGTCCTGATCTGGCAGATTAACTTCTGAGCCGGCGGGCGCACGGGGCCTCCTGCCCCGGCAGCCGTTACCGCTGCTGAACCGGAGATCGTTGCCGCGGCTGTTGAAGAGTGAAGCGCTGCTTGTGTTCCGGTCATGAATATTCCAACCCGGTTAGACAGATCAGAGGGGTCTGGAATACTGTCACCATCGGAACAGCTCTCAATCCGGCCATCTTGTAGCTGATAAAGAGATTCGGTTTCTCCGGTCGAAAAGTCGTCACCGGAACAAACGGTAGTTGCCCCGCGAAGCTCCGATCCATCCTCATAACTCCCTCCATGGATCATTCCCACGAAGGCAAGCTTCATGGCCAGTTTAATCCGGGCGGATCGCGCACGCTGAGCCGTCTCGACGAGGTCGGTGCAGATGTCCGGCTCAGGGCCCGGTTCACAGATCTTGCCAATGAAAACGTGAATGATATCAAAGGGGACCCGGTACCCGGACTCAATTGAGCCGGCCTCGGGGCCCCAGCCTGCGTCGTCGATGTAAAGTTTGCCGCGACGACTCTTAGTCAGCCGGCCTACAGCGTAGCCCTTGAGTCCTTCAAAGCGGCCCTCCAAGAACTGGAAACCATCGTGCGATAGCCCCATGGTGGGCGCCAACTGTCGTGGGTTTGTCACGGCAGATGTCCTAGAGAAAGGACTTAGTCGTGGAGCCATTGCGACTTGTTAGCTTGAAGGGATTAAAGCGCACACAAGGACGCAAGAGAGTTTATACTAGTTCGGCCCCTTCGATGAAGGTAAAAGCCTACGTCTAGTTGTGATGGAATTGATGGGTGTTTCGATGACTAGGGAGAAAATAAGCTTCACCTATGTCTCGAGTTGTTCTCTGTCCTCCCTAAACCGCCGCCAGGTCGTCCCCTTATATACATGGGTGACGCCCGTCGGTTTACAGCGTCCCAACACCAGCTCATAGATGTGTCCGGTTTGGTCTCTACTTATTCCTAACTTACAATACAAGTTACATATTGACGCCGGTTTACGGCTACGGGCTCTCATCCAATTATGGGTCTTGAGCCCTCATCTACCTTCATGGGCTTTAACATGCTTAACTACTGATTAATCTAATCCAGCCCAGATAGGCCGGTTTATGCCCAGTAGTAATATCCCCAACACCAGTACTCGCCTAACTTTGAAAAAAATCCTACCGAGTGGAGAGCAATCCTCCCACTCGGGGGCTTAGCTGCAGTCCAGTACTCGCCTAAGTTCTCTCACTAGGAGACTTAGCTGCAGTCCAGTACTCACCTAAGTTTTCTCACTATGAGTCTTAGCTGCAGTCCAGTACTCGCCTAAGTTTGAAAAAATCTTACCGAGTGCAGAGCAGTCCTCCCACTCGGTGGTCTTAGCAGCAGTCCAGTACTCGCCAAACCCGAAACATACCCCTATCCGCAAGGACGACGAGGCGCAGGTCGACTGCAACCTTCTCCTTCGGAGCTACGGCACAAGTACAACGTCTGCTCCATCCCTATCCGCAAGGACGACGAAGCGCAGGTCGACTGGAGCCGCCACCTCAAAGCTGCGTCTCCAGCGCAAAGACTATTCCAAGCAGTGAGCAAAGTCCATTCGAAGGCAAACGCAAGCACATTCGGAGATAAACCAAATTCAGATAAATCCTAAAAGTTCCGAGCAGCAAATCAAAAGTACTCGGGCATCAAGCCCGAAGGAGTTCAACGGTTACAACAATCATTCGACATTCCGAGGCAAATTTAAAGCAGATTCAAGTTTGATAAGTTTCTTCACTCGGCTGGAGGAGGGCTGGCAGGCTCCACGAATGAGTCCAGGTCGATCCCATCAGCGATCCGAGTGACGGCAGCAATGAAAGTCTCCATGAAGGACTGGAAAGTCATGCTTTTTGGTGTTAGCGACTTTGATCGCAGCCAGCTTGTCTTCACGAGCCTCCTTGCAATGGACTCGCACCAAGGACAGCACCACGTCAGCACCACACCAGGCGGAGGATTTCTTCCATTCTTGCACTCGGTCAGGGATCTCGTTCAGTCCAGTCATCAGGGATTCCAGGTCATTCTGAAGCGCCGCCCCCGGCCAAAGTGATGAGTCGATTCGGGAGACTACCTCCTTCAGGCGCACGAGGTAGCTTGTGGCGCTGGTGATACGGGCTCTAGTCGGAGCACGTTCATCGCAGTTTCATCGCAGACTAGAGAAGCGATAGGGTCCAGACCCGTCTCAACCCTTCCAATTTCCTCGTCGAAGTCTTGGCAGAATTCTGCAGCAAAAAATTAGTGAATGGATCGAGCAAGATCCGATCACAAGCATAAACACAGTCGGTTTAGAAGAAATACCTTCCAGCGCGAGATAGAGCTTCTTGGCAAGAGTCCTCAGATAAGCTTTCGTGTCATTCCTGAGACTCCAACTTTTCATTCAGGACAACCTTGTCCTTCTTCAGACTGGTCACTTCGTGGTTAGCTTCATTAAGACAAGATTTCAGTTTGTTCACCTCCCCTTCCAGTGTTCCGATTGAAGCAAGCTTCTGGTCTGCGAGAGCAGTTTTATCTTGGGCTGCTTTTTGCATGGCGACGAGGTCCGAGTCCTTCTTCTCCAGAGCCAACTTCATTTTCTCTGCAAAAGAAATAATCGTATCAAAGAAGAGATCAAAGAAATATATTGAAAGTCAGTCGACAGTCAGTTACCTTCCATACCAGCGGCTTCGTCTTGAGCTTTCTTCAGATTCTGCTGGGCTAATTCCAAGTCGAGGTTGAGTTGCCTCTGCTTCTCCTCAAGTTCAGCAAACTTAGAAATTAGAGTACAAGACTTCTGCAGAAGGCAAAAGACGGATCAGTCGATAAGATCAAAGGTTGTTTACTTCCGAGTGAATAAAACCTAAAGAAGTTTGCTTAGACCCCAGCCGACTGCACACAGTCGACTGCGGTCTCAGGGGCTACACCCAGCAGGTGCACTTGGCGTGCCCCGCTGACTAAGACTCAACTTGATTGGTCCGCCCAGACCAAAAAAAAGTTGTTCAGACCCCAGTCGACTGCCAGCAGTTGACTGCGGTCTCGGGGACTACACCCAGTGGGTGCACTTGGCGTGCCCCCACCGGTTCGGATCCTACTCGACTAGTCCGCCTGAGTCGAGTGTCAGGAGTAAAAAATAAAGGAAAGAAGAACTCAGACCCCAGTCGACTGCCAGCAGTCGACTGCGGTCTCGGGGACTACACCCAGTGGGTTCACTTAGCGTGCCCCCACCGGTTCAGATCCCACTCGCCCAGACCGAGTGGAAGAACAAAACTACCAAGAATAACAAAACACCCAGCGGGTGCTCTAATTCAACGCAAACAACAGCAGGTTGTGTAGAAGAAGATTTTTCAAGTAACATTTCCTCACAGAGCAAAAACAGTTGGAAAGTCTACTCACCTGGACATTGGCCCGAAGAGCAGCACTGGCGTCGTAGGCAGCCTGGCTGTTCTCATGCACCGTCTTCACCCGCTCCATCATCATGTCAGCCTATCGGATGGCTTCCGCAGCCACTTCCGACTAGTTGTCTGGGACGGGATAGCTGGTGAAAAAGTGAGCAGACGACCCAGGCGCGGCGGTTGGAGCTCCGTGGTGTGGAGTTGGATGACTGAAGGAATCACAGGCGCAGTCGGCGGTGTGGCGTGCTCATTCGACAAGGGTGCAGCGAAGGTCACAGAGGCCCTGCCCACGTCTTCAGGTTGACGGACAGGAGGTGTCGTAGTGGGTCCTTGCCGAGACATCCTAAAAGCTGCTACCTTCTTGCTCTTCCTGGGCTTAAGAGCCACATCTTCATCGTCATCTGGAAGATTGATGACGTTGGGTGGAGCTGCAAGGCAGATCATTCGACCCCAAGTGAACCACTAGAACGCAATCGACCTAAGAGTCAAGAACAAAATCGCAAGAGTTTATACCTGGGTTGGAGGTTACCGCATCTTCCATCTCCTCGTCCCGGTACTGGAGAGAAGACATTCCTGATGTAGCAGCACTGCAAAGACCTGCATTCAATCGGTTACGTCCGGTTAATTGAGTCGACGAAAAGGACAAGTCAGATGATTACCTGGAGATAGTAGGGACGGTCACTTTGATCCTGGGCAAAGCTTTTGGCAGTTTGGAGGAGGTCGCCTTCAGTGCTTTCGGCGCTAGAGGCGGCACAACTTTGGACTGCTTTGGAGCCTTCTCAGTCGGCGTTGGGGAAGACGTCCTGGGACGCTTCGAAGATTGTCCAATCGGCGCGGCCACCAAGTCCGGAGCGCTCGTTGGGTCGTGAGCGTGTTTGGATCTCCTCTCCCTGCGAGGAGGCGAGTCGACTTCTTCGTCATCAGTTGATTCGTCACTCTCCTCGTCCTCCTCGGCATCCGAGTGCTCCTCGCCGCTCTCGCCCCCGCTCGCTTCTTCCTCGACGTCTTGTTCCTGCACTCCGTTGGGCATTGAGTACATGTCGATGAGGGCCTGAAAGGACAACGATCAAAGGAAATTCAGTCGACCATAAACAAGATGTCACACGGTGAATCAGAAAGATACTTGATAAAACAGAATTATACCTGCTCCGGCTGGTGCGAGTTGTCGAATGGAATCACCCTCCTAGATCCCTGAGGGTTGTCTTTGTTGCTGGTGATCCCCATCAACCACTTCTCCAAGCTATCCTCGCTGACATCCTCTGGGTGGATCCGAGTGGAATCCTCGAGCCCAGAGTACATCCACATCGGATGATCACGCGCCTGAAGAGGTTGGATGCATCGACCGAGAAAGACCTCCAGCAGGTCCATCTCGGTCACCCCGTCACGGACGACTTGGACGACCCGCTCGACCAGCACCTTGACCTGCACCTTCTCTTTTGGTACTACCTTCAGGGGGCGGGCTTCTCCACTCAAGCCAAAGAAAAAGGAGGAAGTCCAGTCGACTGACCCGGGGACAGCTGATCCTTGCAGTAGAACCAAGTCGACTGCCAGCCCCGGACCGAGTCGGGAAGGATCATGGCTGGGAAGGTACTCTTTCTCCTCACCTGGATCGCCAGAGCCCCGCACATCTGGATCACTTGTGTCCTCTCGTCACTCGATTTGGCCTTTTTGACCGACTGGGAGCGGCAGGTGAAGATGTGTTTGAAAAGACCCCAGTGCGGTCGACAACCCAAGAAATTTTCACACATCGACACGAAAGCGGCCAGATAAACTATGGTATTTGGAGTGAAATGGTGAAGTTGAGCCCCAAAGAAGTTCAAAAAACCCCGGAAGAAAGGATGGGGAGGCAGTGAGAATCCGCGATCTACGTGGGTGGCGAGGAGAACACACTCACCCTCCCTTGGCTGTGGCTCGGTTTCGTTCCCCGGAGCCGTGCCGACTTGTGGGGGATCAGTCCCCCCTCCACCAGGTCGTCGAGGTCGTCCTGGGTGATTGTCGAGCGGATCCAGTCGCCCTGGATCCAGCCCGGCGGCAGGCCGGATCTCGATGAGGATCCGCCCCGGCTGGTCCACTTGCCCTTCGCCTTCATGGTCGCCTTCTTCGCGCGCTCTAGCGCCACCGTCTTCTCTTTCCCCATGGTGACGGGTCGAGCTCGAGCGAGAGTCCGGCGACATGAGCGGAAGCGAGCATCGCGGAGAGATCGGGAGAAGAAGAAGAGAGAATGGGAGCGCATGGGGCAGAGGCCTGGTCCGGGACCTTTTATAAGGTCGTCCCCCGAGTGACTAACTGGTGGACCCAGGCGATCTAAACAAATCCCGCAACAGTCGCGTGTGCAGTACGTGGCGAAAAAGGTGGCGCGGGGATCGAGGAGACTTGCCTAATCCATCCCGATAACCTCGGTTCCGTCCGTCTGGCGCACTTCCCAAAATTGGAAACCCGCAAAATCAGCGGAGAGCAGAGCAACTTGTCAGACTGAAGACAAACATCCTCTACATCATCATTCGGAATTCTACCATGAAAATTCACTCGACAAAAACCAAGAATGGACCAAGGCGACTAAGAAAGGAGTCGACGTCGTCACCTCAACTCATTGTTCCAGAACCAGATATACTAATAGCACAAAGAATGGGTCAGAAGTGTTCGCAACTCCTTCCTCACTCAAACCCTGATCCATTCGGGGGCTAATGATGAAGCTATGTACCTAGGGTAGGGTCATGGATCTGTCAAACATACCCTCCCCAAGGACATCTCTACAAAGAATCAGAAGCAGTCGAAGAGAAATCATCATCCACTCGACCATGAAGATGTGCTCACTCGACCACCTTGAAGACACTCGACCACCAGAAGATGAGAAACCCTCCACTCTGCAACGGTCAAGACTTAAACCAGAGCTTTATGGGCATTTACAACACTTTACTGCAGACGTTACCAGTAACGCCCTTCCTTTATGAGCATTGAACCTTGTGTAATAGAGGGGAGCTGGGGTCCTGGCGTACTCTATATAAGCCACCCCCTCCTCTGGGACAAGGGTTCACATTTTCTGTAATTCACACACATATATTTAGTCGACAGCCTCCGGGCTCCGAGACGTAGGGCCGTTACTTCCTCCGAGAAGGGCCTGAACTCGTAAAACTCGTGTGTACAACTCCTCCATAGCTAGGATCTTGCCTCTACATTCCTACCCCCCTATTCTACTGTCAGTCTTAGAACCATGACACTTGTCGTTGTTGTTCTTAACTTCAGAGGGGCCTGCCTCGCTGGCTGTGTTTTTGCTATGAGCCAACCAACTATCCTCACCCGTGCAAAAGCGGGTCATGAGTTCCGTGAGGGCTGCCATAGATTTTGACTTTTCTTGGCCGAGGTGGCGGGTGAGCCATTCATCGCGGATGCTATGTTTGAAGGCCGCTAGGGCTTCGGCATCTGGACAGTCGACGATCTGGTTCTTTTTGGTTAGGAACCTAGTCCAAAATTTCCCGGCTGACTCTCCAGGTTGTTGGAGTATGTGGCTTAAATCATCGGCGTCTGGTTGCCGGACATATGTACCTTGGAAGTTGTCGAGGAAGGCTTCTTCCAATTCCTCCCAGATGCCGATAGTGTTTTCAGGCAGGCTATTTAACCAGTGCCGAGCTGGCTGATAACCCACAAGTATAGGGGATCGCAATAGTTTTTGATAAGTAAGAGTGTCGAACCCAACGAGGAGCTAAAGGTAGAACAATCCCTCAAGTTCTATTGACCACCGATACAACTCTACACACGCTTGACGTTCGCTTTACCTAGAACAAGTATGAAACTAGAAATACTTTGTAGGTTTTTTTTGATAGGTTTGCAAGATAATAAAGAGCAAGTAAATAAAAGGTTGGGGTTGTTTAGACAAAGATACAACTAAGTTAGTTTTCGTAAAGAGCTTTTTGTTACGAGAAAGTTATTTGTCCCTAGGCAATCGATAACTAGACCGGTAATCACTATTGCAATCTTATTTGAGGGAGAGGCATAAGCTAACATACTTTCTCTACTTGGATCATATGCACTTATGATTGGAACTCTAGCAAGCATCCGCAACTACTAAAGATCATTAAGGTAAAACCCAACCATAGCATTAAAGTATCAAGTCCTCTTTATCCCATACGCAAACAACCTACTTACTCGGGTATGTGTTTCTATCACTCACGCCACCCACCATAAGCAAATCATGAACATATTGCAAACCCTACAGCGGGAATCCCTCACGCTTGCGCGACATGGAGAGCACCATAGGACAGCACCAATAATAAAACATGCAACGCAAACCAATCATGATCATCAAATAACCCATAGGACAAAACGGATCTACTCAAACATCATAGGATAGCCATACATCATTGGGAAATAATATATAGCGTTGAGCACCATGTTTAAGTAGAGATTATAGAGGGTAAGAGAGAGGTTACACTGCTGCATAGAGGGGGGAAGAGTTGGTGATGATGGTGGTGAAGTTGTTGGTGAAGATTGCGGTGATGATGATGGCCCCCGGTGGCACTCCGGTGCCACCGGAAGCGAGGGAGAGAGATCCCCCCTCCTTCTTCTTCTTCCTTGACCTCCTCCCTAGATGGGAGAAGGGTTTCCCCTCTGGTCCTTGGTCTCCATGGCATGGGAGGGGCAAGAGCCCCTCTGAGATTGGATTTGTCCCTCTGTCTTTCTTTGTTTCCGCGTTCTCAGATTCTACCTTTTCACCGTTTCTTATATTCCCGGAGATTCGTAACTCCGATTGGGCTGAAATTTTAGCATGATCTATATCCGGATATTAGCTTTCTTGCGTGCCCCCTGCCTCGTGCCCCCCTCAGGAACCGTCTCATGTGGATTTTTCTTCCCATATTTTCCATATATTCCAAAAATAATCTCCGTCTGTTTTTATCCCGTTTGGACTCCGTTTGATATGGATTTTCTGCGAAACAAAAAACATGCAACAAACAGGAACATACACTGGGCACTGGATCAATATGTTAGTCCCCAAAAATAGTATAAAAAGTTGCCAAAAGTATATGAAAGTTGTAGAATATTGGCATGGAACAATAAAAAATTATAGATACGACGGAGATGTATTAGCATCCCCAAGCTTAATTCCTGCTCGTCCTCGAGTAGGTAAATGATAAAAAATATGCTACCTTGCATAATCTTGATCATGTAATCTAATCATGGCATGAATATTAAGACACGAGTGATTCAAAGCAATAGTTTATCATTATACATAAAAACAATAATAATTCAAGCCTACTAATAAAGCAATCATGTCTTTTCAAAATAACATGGCCAAAGAAAGTTATCCCTACAAAATCATATAGTTTGGTTATGCTCCATCTTCAGCACACAAAATATTCACATCATACACAACCCCGATGATAAGCCAAGCAATTGTTCCATACTTTTGACATTCTCAAACCTTTTCAACTTTCACGCAATACATGAGCGTGAGCCATGGACATAGCACTATAGGTGGAATAGAATGGTGGTTGTGGAGAAGACAAAAAGGAGAAGATAGTCTCACATCAACTAGGCATATCAACGGGCTGTGGAGATGCCCATAAATATATATCAATGTGAGTGAGTAGGGATTGCCATGCAACGGATGCACTAAGAGCTAGCTATAAGTGTATGAAAGCTCATACTGAAAACTAAGTGGGTGTGCATCCAACTTGCTTGCTCATGAAGACCTCAGGCGTTTGAAGAAGCCCATCATCGGAATATACAAGCCAAATTCTATAATGAAAATTCCCACTAGTATATGAAAGTGATAACTCAAGAGACTCTCTATATGAAGAACCTGGTGCTATTTTGAAGCACAAGTGTGGTAAAAGGATAGTAACATTGTCCCTTCTCTCTTTTCTCTCATTTTTTATTTTTTTTCTCTTTTTTTGGTGGGCTTATTTGCCCTTTTTTTGTGGGCTTCTTTGGCCTCTTTTATTTTTTTGTAAAGTCTGGAGACTCATCCCAACTTGTGAGGGAATCATAGCTTCCATCATCCTTTCCTCACATGGGACAACGCTCTAATAATGATGATCATCACACTTTTATTTACTTACAACTCAATATTACAACTCGATACTAGAACAAAATATGACTCTATATGAATGCCTCTGGCGGTGTACCGGGATGTGCAATGATCTAGCGTAGCAATGACATCAAAAATGGACAAGCCATGAAAACATCATACTAGCTATCTTATGATCATGCAAAGCAATATGACAATGAATGCTCAAGTCATGTGTATGATGATGATGGAAGTTGCATGGCAATATATCTCGGAATGGCTATGGAAATGCCATGATAGGTAGGTATGGTGGCTGTTTTGAGGAATATATAAGGAGGCTTATGTGTGATAGAGCGTATCGTATCATGGTGTTTGGATGCACCGGCGAAGTTTGCACCAACTCTCGAGGTGAGAAAGGGCAATGCACGGTACCAAAGAGGCTAGCAATGATGGAAGGGTGAGAGTGCGTATAATCCATGGACTCAACATTAGTCATAAAGAACTCACATACTTATTGCAAAAATCTATTAGTTATCGAAACAAAGTACTACGCGCATGCTCCTAGGGGGATAGATTGGTAGGAAAAGACATCACTCATCCCCAACCGCCACTCATAAGGAAGACAATCAATAAATAAATCATGCTCCGACTTCATCACATAACGGTTCACCATACGTGCATGCTACGGGAATCACTGTCGGTGTACAAAAATAGGGGTGCAACTTTGTACCCCTTTTCCCTGTGCACGGGCAGTCAGAGCCGCGCCCACGGCCACACCAAGCAGAACGAGGGAGGTGAGCCAAGGTAAGATCGAAGCCCAAGACTATCAAAGCAACGCCAAGGCCAAGACCACAACAAGCAGAGGAACGAAGCCAATTCCCCTGGCAAGACCCTTGCCGGGTGGCCTCAGCGGCCCCGGCAAGACTTTTGCCGGGACAGCTCGCCCCGCACCAACAGAGCGATCGACCCTTGAGCCCATGGCCCCAGTGCCATCATCAGCGTGGGGTCACGGCTCAGGAAGGCACCCCTGTGGTGGCATGTAGATCTTTGTGAAGACATATTCAAGATCAGATTAGAAGACGACGATTCTCGGCAAGATCCTTGTCGGGGACGACAACACGCCACGGCGAGACCCTTGTCGGGCCACCCGGCAAGGCCCTCGCCAAAGATGCCGGCAAGGCCACCGCCAAGCCCACGTCAACCAAGCTTCCACCGCCGTTCACATGCAGCTGCCAGCCCAACCAGCTGGGCGGGCACCTGCATGGCAACATGCAGCTCCTAGGCCAACTCATCAAGCGCCTGCGTGGCGGCATGCAGATCTTCGTGAAGGCTCCACCACCGCACCAACTCAGCTGCCTGCCTGCCTACATGGCACCCCACGCATCCCTGGCCGAGGCGCGTGTCAAAGTGAGGAGGAGCGGCGACGGATGGGACGGGCCTCGCCCCCATCCCCGATAAAGCAAGAGGAGACCTAAGTGATGCATTCAATGCACCTTGTCCTATAATACAAGGGATAACCTCGTGCCACTGTAGACCTTTCCACCTCCTGTGTGCCACTGTGGCAACCCCTTTTTCCTATAAAAGGAGGCACGAGGCAACGAGGATGGGGATTCGGCTGTTGGGAACCAGATGCTGACCACAGCTAGTTCGAGAGCTCAAGAACTCTCAAAAATACACCCACCAAAGCAGGACTAGGGTTTTACGCATCCTCGCGGCCCGAACCTGGGTAAACAATCCTTGTGATGTCTACTAGCCCTGCTCTCCTTGCAACCCCGCGCCCCGGCAATCGTAGTAGGGATTCTTGTGATCCCATAGGTGTCGTTCCACAACGACATCCTTGGCTCGCCAGGTAGGGGGTGCACAATTGTGAGAATCTGGTCTAGTAGTTAGCCTAGCAGTTCTTCGTTGCAATGGCCCCTAAGAAGAGGACGGCCACGGCGGTCGATTCGTTGGGAGCCGAACGACCCATGCCGGTGCGGACAAGCAGCGGACCAGTCACAGACAGGACTCGGGCCGCGGCCCGCGAGCACTAGCATCGCCCAGGCAGTCGGAGCCTGGCGAGCGGTGTCGTTCGCGCGCCAGACGACCGCCTACACGTTGCCGGATCCAAGGACGGAGCTAGGCCCCCCGCAGGCGGCGCGGGGCCCTCCTGGGGCGTCGCTGTGCCGACTCCGGGCGGCGCGGCGATCTCCAGGACGCCTTCACCGGCGACCATCGCGTGTTCTTCCCATGGTGTGCGCGCCGAGCAGCGTCACCACGATGGTGACCCCGGGCACCGCCGTGGGAAGAGCCCTGTGCGTCATCGACAAAATGAGGGGGTTCAGCACGCTCTCCGAAGCACTGGCGAAAATGGCACACAGCCGCTGGGTCATGACGGAGCTCCTTCTAACGTAGTTAGAGGTTGAAGCACGCCGCGATCCACGCAACTGTCACCGCCGCCCACGCCATCGGAAGCTTTGGCACGCGCACAGCTGCTCCTTGACTTCCCTCCTGCTGCGGAGAAGCTCGACGAGTCGAGGGCCACCATCCGGAGCCTTTTCGCCGTCGCAAACAAATACGATCCGCGACCGGCGGTACCCTCGGGCCGGCGCTCCATCGTGCCACCACATGCTGGCGCTGGGAGGACAGGGGGAGTTGCGACCATGGTGCACTCTCCTCCTCCTCGCCAGCCGCCGCGGGCGTCGGCCCATCGCGATGACGCTTGTGATAACATCTCCATAGCATCGTCTGACCCGCGGACCCTCCGCGACCAGCGCCAGGTCCTTCGGGAGTGAGCTCATGAAGACGCTCGAACCACCGTCGAGCGCCAGCACGGAACGCGCTGCCAGTCGGACAAGCGGGCGGGACCCGCTATGGACCACCCGGCACTGGGGGGCCCCGGCGGCCTACCTTACAAGGTGGGCTGCCCGGCTTTTACCCATGAGCTGAAGCAGTTCCAGTGGCCATCCCACCGCACATTCAAGCCCGACGTCGGCGAGAAGTACACCGGCAAGACCCATCCATCCGAGTTCCTCAGCATCTACACCATCGCGATGCAGGCCGCTGGGGCTCGCAACGACAAGGTGCTTGCCAACTATTTCCTGCTGGCGCTCTAGCCCAATGTGATGTCTTCATTGATGCACTTGCCGGTGGATTCCATTTCTTCCTGGTCAGATATGTGCCATGAGTTCGTTGGCGCCTTCACAGGAGGCCACCAAGCTCATGGCCAGGCCAGTGATCTGCATATCATTCCCAGAAGGAAGGGGATACCCTGCACAAGTACATCCAGAGATTCGGCCGGGTGCAGTACAACATCCCCGACGTTCATCCCGCCACTGTGATCACCGCGTTGCACCAGAACGTACACAATCGCAATATGCGCGAGGAGCTGGCGATGACCAAGATTAAGGATGTGGCCGAGCTCTACGTTCTGGCCGATAGGTGCACCCGGGCTGAAGAGGGAAGGAAGTACCCTGGCAAAGACGCCGGCATGGAAACCGAATCTACTAATGAAGATGCTACCACTCCGACGAAGAAGAGTCGGTGTCGCAACAGGAAACGCAAAGGCAAGGATGTGCTTGCCGTTGAGGGATCTGATGATACCGGTGCCGACAAGAAGGTCAAGGCAGACGCCCCCGACAAGGAGATTGCCGGGTGCGCCGCCTGCCGAGCCCTGGCGGCTACCGACAAGCCAGGAAGCTCCGGCAAGCAATACTGCAAGATCCACCGCATCAAGGGCCACGACCTCCAGAACTGCCGACAAGTCGAGCTGCTTGCTGAGAAGCAAAAGGCTGAGTACGAAAGGCGGGACAAGGAGAAGGACCAGGACGGTGCTGAGGGATCCGGCAAGAAGCGTGCCGACCAAGGAGGCCGCCCCAGCAAGGACAACCAGCAAGAGAGGCCCGCCCGGGGCCGCAACAAGAAACAAGAAGACGATGATCACGACGAGGACGACGAGTCTAGTGAGCAAGGGTTCCAGAAGGCTATGGAGGCCATGTGTGTCGATGGCGGCGCCTCGCTGGATACCTCTCACCGCCAGCTCAAGCAGTGGGCACGTGAGATTACAGCAGTAGAGCCGTCGTTCGACGCTCAGAAGCCGCTGAAGTGGTCCAGCACGCCCCTCATCTTTGACGCCGAGGACCACCCTGACCGCACTACCGCGGTCAGGTGTTTGCCATTGTTGGTGTCGCCAACAATACGCAACCTCAGGGTGAACAAGATGTTGGTTGACGGCGGGGCCAGCCTGAACCTGATCTCGCCTATCGTGATCAAAAGGTTGCAAATCCCTGATGGAGACCTCGAGGAAACGGGCACATTTCAAGGGGCCAATCCGGTGAGGAGCCAGCCGAAGGGAAAGGTCACACTGCCCATGACATTAGGAGGAGAGTTGAACTACAGGACGGAGAGGATCGTCTTCGACGTGGCCGAGATCCCCTTGCCCTACAACGGGATCCTCGGCCGCCCGGCATTGGTCAAGTACATGGCGGCGTCACACTACGCCTACAACATGCTAAAGATGCCTGGGCCGTTGACCATCATCTCCGTCCCCTCCGACAAGAAGGACACGCTGATCTGCACCGACCAACTCTACCGGGAAGCAGTTGCAGCAGCTGCCGTCAAGGCACCTGCTCCTACCGCTGACGGCCCGGGAGGGAAAAAGGAGCCCGGCAAGACCTCTCGCACCCACTCCGGCAAGCGCACCTCCTCGGAGTGTTGTTCTATCGTTGAGGACGTGCCAGAGAGCTCTACCGACAAGAGCAAGAGATCCAGAGCCGAGCCACCGCAGACCAAGAAGGTGCCCATCGGGGAGGATGGCACGGGAGGGGCCTTCATCATAGGCGCCTCATGGCAAGCGTCCGACATCCCCGGTGTTCCCAGGGAGGTGATTGAGCACCACCTAGTTGTCGGTCCCCATGCGCGGCAAATCAAGCAGAAGGTCAGAAAGCAGGCTCTGGAAAGGCAGGAGTTCATCACAGAGGAGATCAG
The DNA here is from genome assembly GCF_018294505.1 of Triticum aestivum. Lineage (NCBI taxonomy): Eukaryota > Viridiplantae > Streptophyta > Magnoliopsida > Poales > Poaceae > Triticum > Triticum aestivum. The sequence continues at coordinate 129,478,681 of NC_057797.1, forward strand.
GAAGTTGGAAGCCACCGGTTTGGTGAGAGGGGTGCTCCACCCGACGTGGTTGGCCAATCCAGTAGTGGTGTAGAAGGTGAATGGGAAGTGGAGGCTGTGTATTGATTACACAGATATTAATAAGGCTTTCCCTAAGGACCCCTTCCCGTTGCTGCGCATCGACCAGATTGCTGACTCCATGGCCGGGTGTGATCTATTATCATTCCTCGACGCCTACTCAGGCTACCACCAAATCTTCATGACAAGAGAGGATGAAGAGAAGACGACATTGATCACCCCTTGTGGTACGTATTGCTTTTTACGGATGCCTTTCAGGTTGAAGAGTGCCGGCTCAACGTTTGCAAGAGCAATCCAAATTGGTTTTGAACCTCAGCTCCATAGAAATATGGAGGCCTACATGGATGACATAGTGTTCAAAACCAAGGACGGGCCAACTCTTGTGCAAGATCTGGAAGAGACATTTTCTAACCTGCGCAAGATCAACCTCAAGCTGAACCCTGAGAAGTGTGTCTTCGGCGTTCCATCCGGCAAGCTTCTCGGATTCTTTGTGTCGCAGCGTGGGATCGAGGCAAACCCAGACAAGATGAAGGCTATTGAGCATATTGAGGCACCCAAGCGGATCAAGGATGTGCGTCGGCTCACCGACTGCGTTGCCGCCATGAGCCAGTTCATCTCCAAGTCTGTCGAGCGCGCACTTCCCTTCTTCAAAATCTTGAAGAAGGCAGGCCCAATAGAGTGGACACCGGAAGCCGAGGCAGCACTGCAGGATCTGAAGAAATACCTTTCCTCCACGTCGATACTGGTTGCGGCTAAACCGCAAGAGCCGTTGCTGCTGTATCTGGCGTCGACGAATCAAGTGGTCAGCGCCGCACTGGTGGCACAGAGGGAGGTCGACGAGGAGGCAGCAATGGCGGCAGAACCAGCGGATGGCAAGCCGAAGATTCCCCCAGCAGGGCCTCGTGCTGACAAGGCGCGGCCCCCGGTGGAGTCTAGTGCCACCAATGCAATGCCCGCGCAGTCGAGTGAAGTGGTGCCAAAGAAGAAGATGATGCAGCACCCGGTTTACTTTGTCAGCTCCCTCTTGCAGGGGGGTAGGTCGAGGTATTCTGGCATGCAAAAATTGCTCTTCGGCCTCCTTATGGCCTCGAGGAAGCTGTGTCACTACTTCCAGGCCCACGAGATCACTGTCGTCACCCGCCTCCTGTTGCAACGGATACTGCACAACCCGGACACAACCGGAAGGATTGTGGAATGGGCCTTGGAGCTGTCAAGTTTCGGTTTAAAGTTTAAAAGTACCTCAAAAATTCAGAACAGAGTCTTGGAAGAATTCATCGCAGAATGGACCTCGACGCCTGACGAAGAAATCCAGGAGACCACTCTCCCCGGCAAGGAAGCAGACCACGACTGGATCATGTACTTTGATGGGGCTTTCTCGCTGCAAGGCGCCGGTGCCGGTGTGCTACTCGTCGCACCCACCGGAGAACACCTCAAGTACGTGATCCAGATGCACTTCCCTAGGGAGATGTCCACCAACAACACCGCCGAGTACGAGGGATTGCTTGTCGGTCTCAGGATCGCGACAGACCTCGGGGTTAAGAAGCTCATCGTCAGGGGCGACTCGCAGCTCTTTGTCAGGCAGGTCAACAAGGATTATCAGAGCCCATTGATGGAAGCCAACGTAGATGAGGTGAGGAAGCTGGAGGAACGCTTTGACGGTATCCAGGCGGAGCACATTCCCTGAGAGGAGAACGACATCCCCGATTACCTGTCAAAGCGTTCCGCATTCAAGATACCTATGGAACCATGTACCTTTTTGCTCCGGTTAACTCAACCATCTGTCGAACCATCAGCGGGGCAGAACAAGCGGAGGAAATCAGGTCCCGAGAAGTACATTCCTACCGAGCCCCCTGGGGCTGCCGGCAAGGGCGCTGTCGTGGATGCTAAGCCTGCCCAAGAGCGACTGGCTCCGACAGGGCGTCAAGCCCTGGCCGTAGAGACAGCCGCTCTCATGGCGGAAGAAATGCCTTTGGTCCTTTTCGTCGATCCCCAGGCTCCGGCATGGGCGCAGCATACCGTCCACTTCCTCCAAACAGGGGAGCTTCCTGAGGAGCAGGAAGAAGCAGAGAAAGTAGCCCGTCAGTCCGCCTTGTACCAGTTCATCGATGACGTCCTGTACCGGAGGAGGCCAAATGGTGTGAAACTCAAGTGCATCCCCCGAGAGGAAGGACTGGAGCTGTTGGCGGAGATACATGGAAGCATATGTGGCTCCCACATAGGGTCAAGGGCCCTTGCCGGGAAGGCATTCCGGCAAGGTTTCTTCTGGCCCACCGCCCTCCAGGATGCGACGGCACTAGTAACCAAGTGTGAAGCATGCCAGTTCCATTCAAGGAAGCTTCATCAGTCGTCTCAAGCCCTTCAAACAATCCCTCTCTCCTAGCCATTCTCGGTCTAGGGGCTCGATATACTGGGCTCTTTCCCCCGCGCTATCGGGGGCTTTCAGTACTTGTATGTTGCAATCGACAAGTTCACAAAGTGGCCGGAAGTGGAAGCAGTGAGGAAGGTGACTGCTCAGTCAGCCGTCAAGTTCTTCAAAGGACTGGTCTGCCGTTTTGGTGTGCCAAATGGAGTCATCACCGACAACGGCATGCAGTTCACAAGCCACACCTTCATGCAGTACATCCAAGACCTCGGTAGCAAGGTCTGTTTTGCTTCCGTGGCACATCCACGGAGCAACGGCCAAGCGGAGAGGGCAAATGCTGAAGTGTTGCGAGGCCTGAGAACGAAGACCTTCGAAAAGCTGCACAAGAGTGGAAGGCGCTGGATTGATGAGTTGTTGGCGGTTCTTTGGTCGATCAGGACGACGCCAAATCGAGCCACCGGCCAGACAACTTTTGCTATGGTATAAGGGGCGGAAGAAGTTCTCCCCACGGAACTCATTTACGAGTCACCTCGAGTGCTCGCTTATGATGAGCTTGAGCAAGAGCCGTTGCGCCAAGATGACGCGACGCTCCTTGAGGAAGATCATCTTCGGGCGGCTGTTAGAGCGGCATGCTACCAGCAAGCCTTGCGCCGCTATCATAGCCGCAAGGTTCATGCCCGGAGCCTTGAGGAAGGCGACCTTGTTCTTCAGCGCGTTTAGTCGGCCAAGAATTTCAAGAAGTTGATGCCAAAGTGGGAAGGCCCTTATCGGGCAATGTGAGTCACCAGGCCTGGCGCAGTCCTCCTGGAGACCGAAGATGCCGTCCCAATGAGCAACTCCTGGAACATCGAGCATCTTCGCAAGTTTTACCCATAAGGTGCGGCTTGCCGGGCCTCCCGACAAGCCACCTTTTGTACAAGCTTTGCCGACAAGGCATCTGACCCTTTGTACGAAGCCAGGTGCAGACCCTGAGCATAAATAAATGAAGCGCTGGCGCCCTAAGTTATATCATGCATGCTAGGTCGAGTCTCTTCCTTGGTTAGGGTTGATAGTGATTACCGGCGACTAACCCCTAGCCTAGAGGTCGAGTGCGCATCTGTCTGTTCTTTTTCTATCCTCCTTTGGTTAGCAGGGCACATGAGCACTTCTGCTGAGCTACTCGGAAAGAAGGAAACGGACCGGAGCCCCGACCCCGGCAAGCCAGAGTTGCCGGGGGCTGCAAGCATAAGGATCCAACTGCGGCAAGATGAGATTGCCAAGGGCTGTGGATCCAGATAAGTCTTCTATCCTCTGTCATGCATTTCGGAACCGGACTAAGGCATGTGAAACCTCGTTCTTATCTCTAGGCTGTCGTGCTCCCGTTTTTCCTATACCTAGGATTATTTCCTGGGTCCGGATTTGGTCGTAGCTACGGCGGCAAGGAGGTGGGACGAGGAGCCTAAATCCCACCTCATCCCTGCCTCCGCCAACAGCGCGAGAACGTTCAAGTGGAGTGGGGGGATAGCAAGGCCTGTTGCCGGGCAAAAAACGTTTATCTTAAACCAATAACGAGGATTCGCTCCTTGTCGCGGGATTTACCCGTGAACGGAAAACCCGGCAAGCATCCCTTTTTCATTAAAAACATCGCATACAGGTACAGTTCGTGCGAGATGAAAAACATGAGCAAGGGGATTACAAGTTTTCAATTTAACAAAGGCCCGCAGGATTACAAACTAAAAAGAGATAAGATGCCTGTAATCCCTTTCTTTTCCCTCTCCTCAGGACGTAGGTCAAGGAGGCGAAAGGGCAAAAGGGGCGCTTAGGCGAGCTACGAGCAGTAGAAAGCACCAAGAGAACATCTCGGTAGCCACCCACGGGCGGGCCGGTGATGACGATGCCGGGAAAGGAGCCGGAACACGAGGTGGCAGGACCGGCAATACGCGATGAAGGCGTCGTTGCCCGCGTACTCCGAGTTGACGGCCTTGCCGCCCGCCCTCTTCCTCTTCCGTAGCCTCCCGACGCCAGCCGCCCAAGGAGACAGCCCCGCAAGGTTCAAGGAGCTGGCCCTGCCCCCGGCCAGCTTCTACCGAAGGAGCGGCCAGGTGCAGATGCTGCTGCTGCCACACCCGCCCAGGCACAGGGCGTCCAACGCCTAGTCGGACTCGTCCCCGCTGTCCTCCTCGTCGCTCTCGCTCGAGGACGAGCTTCCATCGTCAGAATCTCCATCAGAGGAGCTCTCCACACAGCATTTCAGACGAGTTCCAAAATCTCCGAAGACCTTGACGGACAGCAGGCCGTCCTCCATTAACTTGAAGTAGAGGACGAGCCCCGCCGACAGGCTGTGGATGCTGGCGAATGTCTTCCATCCACGGCAGAGATACATAACTCGAGGAGTCGGGAAGTCGACGTCAACCCGCGTGCCCCCGTTCCCACAGCCCCTCATGTGCAACCTGAGGGTCTGGGGCGAGGCACGCTCCATCACCCGAGCGAACGGAGTGGGGAGACAAAGACGACGACGCAGGGGCCGGCAGAGCCTGATGAAGAACTCGCAAGGCTAGTCTTCAACGTGGCCCTCCATCGAGAAGGGCATCATTGGCAGGGGCGAGGCCGACGCGTCGCCCCGTCCTCCTCCTCCCCGAGAGCTACGGCCCCTACCCCGGCCTCGCCCACGGCCTCGCCCCCTCCCCCTTCCCCTCGCGGTCGGTTCCACCACCACGGGTTCAGAAGGGGGAGGGACGCGCTGTCGAGCGGCGACCCTCGCCGCCACCGTCGAAGGACCAGGATTCCCTTTCTCCATAGCGAGTGAGAGGAAGGAGCAGAGGCAGAGAGACATAGAAGATGGAAGAATGCGGGGTGCCATTTCCCCCTTTCTCCTCTTTATAAAGGAACGGGATTGAGGCTCGGCCACCCCGCTCGGCCAATCCAGACACCGGAGGCGCGGGGAATCATTACCGACCCGCCGCCCAACCAGCGGCGGCCCGGTTTCTCGCCTCCACCGTTTTCCACCACAAGGACGCATGACAGACATGCAGAACTGAGGGGACGAGTGAGGCGACCTCACCCCACCCCTTGATCGTGGGGAGTGGACGCCTTGAAGACCGCACCCCGATCCCACTCAGTAAATGAGTCGCGCCTCCACGCCTCCCTCTTTTTACGGGGAAGACGCGAGCCGCCTCTTTACTGTGATGTGACGCATGCATGTGGAAACCGTCCCACACATTCCGCCCACGTCACGCACACCCCTCCACGCCGCGCGATGAGCGCGAGTCGTGGGAGGCGGAGCGCGCGAAGAATCTTACCACGGTAAAAACTGCCCCACCTGCCCGCACACTGTTTTGGGCCTGGCCCAACAACGTGTTGCACTTATGTGTGGCCCAGGCCCGGGGGCTCCTGTCGGTGTACAAAAATAGGGGTGCATCTTTGTACCCCTTTTAATTTCCCTGTGCACGGACAGTTAGAGCCACGCCCACGTCCACACCAAGCAGAACAAGGGAGGTGAGCCAAGGTAAGATCGAAGCCCAAGACAATCAAAGCAACGCCAAGGCCAAGACCATAAAGAGCAGAGGGACGAAGCCAGTTCCCCCGGCAAGACCCTTGCCGGGTGGCATTAGCGGCCTCGGCAAGACTCTTGCCGGGACAGCTCGCCCGCACCAACAGAGCGAGCCACCCTTGAGCCCACGACCCCCGATGCCATCATCAGCGTGGGGCTAGGGCTCGGGAAGGCACCCCTGTGGTGGCATGTAGATCTTTGTGAAGACATATTCAAGATCAGATTAGAAGACGACGATTCTCAGCAAGATCCTTGCCAGGGATGACAACACGCCACGACGAGACCCTTGCCGGGCCACCCGGCAAGGCCCTCGCCAAAGATGCCGGCAAGGCCATCGCCAAGCCCACGTCAACCAAGCTTCCACCGTCGTTCACATGCAGCTGCCAGCCCAGCCAACTGGGCAGGCACCTGCATGGAAACATGCAGCTCCCAGGCCAACTCATCAAGCGCCTACGTGGCGGCATGCAGATCTTCGTGAAGGCTCCACCACTACACTAACTCAGCTGCCTGCCTGCCTACATGGCACCGCACGCATCCCTGGCCAAGGCGCGTGTCGAAGTGAGGAGGAGCGGGGACGGACGGGACGGGCCTCGCCCCCGTCCCTGATAAAGCAAGAGGACACCTAAGCGATGCATTAAATGCACCTTGTCCTATAATACAAGGGATAACCTCGTGCCACTGTAGACCTTTCCACCTCTTGTGTGCCACTGTGGCAACCCCTTTTTCCTATAAAAGGAGGCCCGAGGCGACGAGGATGGGGATTCGGCTCTTGGGAACCAGACACTGACCACAGCTAGTTCGAGAGCTTAAGAACTCTCAGAAATACACCCACCAAAGAAGGACTAGGGTTTTACACATCCTCGCGGCCCGAACCTGGGTAAATGATCCTTGTGTTGTCTACTAGCCCTGCTCTCCTCGCAACCCCATGCCCCGGCAACCATAGTAGGGATTCTTGTGATCCCATAGGTGTCGTTCCACACCGACAATCACAAACTTCAACACAAGTATTTCTAAAATCCACAACTAACCACTAGCATGACTCTAATATCACCATCTTTATATTGCAAAACTATTTCAAGGAATCAAACATATCATAGTCAGTGATCTACAAGTTTTATGTAGGATTTTATGACTAACCGTGTGAATGACCAGTTCTTGTCATCTCTCTAAACAGATATAAGTGAAGCAAGGGAGTTTAATTCTTTCTACAGAAGATATGCCCACGCTCTAACAAATATAAGTGAAGCAAAAGAGCATTCTACAAATGGCGGTTTTCTATGTAAAGATAAACAGGCAATCCAAACTTCAAATGATATAAGTGAAGCACATGAAGCATTCTATAAAGCCATACTCAAAAGATATAAGTGAAGTGCATAGAGCATTCCATAAATCAACCAAGGACTATCTCATACCAACATGGTGCATAAAATAAAAGTGAAAACTAAATGCAAAAGACGCTCCAAGATTGCACATATCGCATGAACGAAATGAATCCAAAAACACACCGATACTTGTTGAAGAAAGATGGGATGCCTTACGGGGCATCCCCAAGCTTAGATGATTGAGTCTCCTTGAATATTTACTTGGGGTGCCTTAGGTATCCCCCAAGCTTGATCTCTTGCCTCTCTTCCTTCTTCTCACATCGAGACCTCCTCGATCTTCGAACACTTCATCCACACAAAACTCAACAGAAAGCTTGGTAAGATCCGTTAGTATAATAAAGCAAATCACTACTCTAAGTACTGTTGCAAACCAATTCATATTTTGTTTTTGCATTTTAGATAGTGTAATATAACTTTTCCATGGCTTAATCCACTGATATAAATCGATAGTTTCATCAAAACAAGCAAACTATGCATCAAAAACAGAATCTGTCTATAACAGAACAGTCTGTAATAATATGAACATTCACCATTCCTATGGTACTCCAAAAATTCTACCAAAATTAGGAAAAATATATAATTTGTATATAAAGACAATACAAAACGTTTCAGAACCATTTGACGCTCCAGTCAAAAATGTAAAATCACGCACTACAGCCAAAGTTTCTGTCCTGCACCGCACAAACCAACAAGCATCTAAAACAACCTAAAGGCAAACCTTGGCACATTATTTTTATAATACAATGGAATTGTACAAGGGGATAATTATTTTTGTTGAAAAGTTTCTGTAATTAAGATTCGCAAAGTTTCCATGGGCATGAACAAAGTTCAAGGACGTCCCCCACTTTCACAATGCTTGTCTATCTCACTTTCACTTTTCTTTTTGAAAAGTTTTGGGTTCCCCTCTTTATTTTTTTGTTTTGAAACTATATAAAATCAGACATCAGAAATAAATGACTCTCTAAAACTTCCGGGTTGTCTCCCTGGCAGCACTGTCTTTAAAGCCATTAAGCTAGGCATATAGTGCTCAAGTAATGGATCCACCCGAATCCCAAGGTATATCAAAGCCAATTTTAATTAACAATAATTTGTAATTTAGTAGTGAGCACAAAGTAACATATATCATGTATTGACGAAGTCTAACTCTCTTCCTATGCATCGGCATGTCATAAAACAACAATTCATGAACACACAATAAAGGCCAATGCATAGTATAAAAAGTTTCTTGCAATTTTACCATGTTGGAAACATAGAGAGGTGGAGATATAGTTCCTCTGTCATAATAATTGCAAGTAGGAGCAGAAAGCACATGCATATTATATCTATCAAAATCATCATGTGTAACAGTAAAAGGCAACCCATCAATATAATCCTTAATAAGTGCAAACTTCTCCGATATAGTGTAGTTGGGAGAATTCAAAAAGATAATAGGACTATCATGTGTGGGTGCAATAGCAACAATTTCATGTTTAATATAAGTAACTATAGCAAGTTCATCTCCATAAGCATAATTCATATTGGCATCTTGGCCACAGGCATAGCAAGCATCATCAAAAAGGGATATTTCAAGAGAATCAATGGGATCATAACAATCATCATAGGAATCATCCTTCGGTAGGCACGAAGGGAAATTAAACAATGTATGAGTTCAAGAGTTACTCTCATTATAAGGTGGGCAGGAGTAGCTAATCCGCTCTTCCTCCTTTTGTTCTTCGCTCTCCTCATCATCTTTTTCATCCAATGAGCTCACAGTTTCATCAATTTCTTCTTCCATAGGCTCCTGCAAAATATTAGTCTCTTCTTGGACAGTGGAGGAGTCCTCAATATATGGTTTAACATAGGCATTAGAAGCATAATTCTCATAACAGTATTCAAGTATGGCAACATTTTCAGACTTGTAAAGAGTAGCACCATACTTTTCACTCAAAGAAGCAATTTCATAAGCACCGTTAAAAGCAGCAAATTCTTCAATTTGTTGAACATCATAGTAATTATAAACACCCGTAGCATAAGAAGATATGATTCCATTATCAGTAAACAAACATTGGTAGGGAAGGTGTTTCTTAGGGTCTTCAGAACAACAAGTATAATCATATATTTCGCATAAATTCCAAGCATAGCATTGCAAATGATGAATTTAATCCAGTAAAAGTTTCCCCTTTTCAGATATACGGTGTCGCACATAACAAGCATGCTCATCTAAAGATTTGCCCACAACTAAGCTAGTTGGGGTTTCAGCACGAGCACATAGGGATCGAAGATGATCCAAGTAATAAGCTTCAGGAGTGTGATAGATTTTAAGTGGCTCTTCAACCATTGGTTCAGTAGGTACAACTAATTTATTTTTTTGGTATTTTGCGTTTCCTACCCATAACTAAAGATAGAAAACAACTAAGAACATCAAATAAAAATTACTTTGATAAAGCAAACAAGCACACACGAGAATATTCACCCCACGCTATTGCTCCCCGGCAACGGCGCCAGAAAAAGGTCTTGATAACCCACAAGTATAGGGGAACGCAACAGTTTTCGATAAGCAAGAGTGTCGAACCCAACGAGGAGCTAAAGGTAGAGAAAATATTCCCTCAAGTTCTATCGACCACCGATACAACTCTACGCACGCTTGACGTTCGCTTTACCTAGAACAAGTATGAAACTAGAATTACTTTGTAGGTGTTTTTCGATAGGTTTGCAAGATAATAAAGAGCAAGTAAATAAAAGGTAGGGGCTGTTTAGATAAAGATACAACTAAGTTAGTTTTACTAAAGAGCTTTTTGTTACAAGAAAGTTATTTGTCCCTAGGCAATCGATAACTAGACCGGTAATCACTATTGCAATCTTATTTGAGGGAGAGGCATAAGCTAACATACTTTCTCTACTTGGATCATATGCACTTATGATTGGAACTCTAGAAAACATCCGCAACTACTAAAGATCATTAAGGTAAAACCCAACCATAGCATTAAAGTATCAAGTCCTCTTTATTCCATACACAAACAACCTACTTACTCGGGTATGTGTTTCTATCACTCACGCCACCCACCATAAGCAAATGATGAACAAATTGCAAACCCTACATCGGGAATCCCTCACGCTTGTGCAACACGTAGAGCATCATAGGACAGCACCAATAATAAAACATGCAACTCAAACCAATCACAATCATCAAATAACCCATAGGACAAAACGGATCTACTCAAACATCATAGGATAGCCATACATCATTGGGAAATAATATATAGCGTTGAGCACCATGTTTAAGTAGAGATTACAGCGGATAAGAGAGAGGTTACACCGCTGCATAGAGGGGGGAAGAGTTGGTGATGATGGTGGTGAAGATTGCGGTGATGATGATGGCCCCCGGTGGCACTCCGGTGCCACCAGAAGCGAGGGAGAGAGATCCCCCCTCCTTATTCTTCTTGCTTGACCTCCTCCCTATATGGGAGAAGGGTTTCCCCTCTGGTCCTTGGTCTCCATGGCATGGGAGGGGCGAGAGCCCCTCCAAGATTGGATCTGTCCCTCTGTCTCTCTATGTTTCTGCGTTCTCAGATTCTACCCTTTCACTGTTTCTTATATTCCAGGAGATCTGTAACTCCGATTGGGCTGAAATTTTAAGACGATCTATATCCGGATATTAGCTTTCTTGCGGCGAAAGAAGGGCATCAACTGCCTTACGGGGTGGCCACAAGGGTCAGGGGTGCGCCCCCCTGCCTCGTTCCCCCCTCGGGAACCATCTCGCGTGGATTTTTCTTCCCATATTTTCCATATATTCCAAAAATAATCTCCGTCCGTTTTTATGCCGTTTGGACTCTGTTTGATATGGATTTTCTGCGAAACAAAAAACATGCAACAAACAGGAACTGGCACTGGGCACTGGATTAATATGTTAGTCCCCAAATATAGTATAAAAAGTTGCCAAAACTATATGAAAGTTGTAGAATATTGGCAAGGAACAATCAAACATTATAGATACGATGTAGACGTATCACTGGCCCTTTGAGCTTTAGTGGGAGGTATTTGATAGCGTGGGGGTCATCTCCACGGGCCATGTGGATGTGGAGAATAAAATCTTCGATCCATACCGCGGGATCGGTTGTTTCGTCGTATGATTCAATATTGGCGGGTTTGAACCCTTCGGGGAATTCGTGATCCATTAGTTCATCGGTGAAGCAAAGAGGGTGTGCGGCACCTCTATATCGGGCCGCGCCGCGAGGTAGCTCCGATGGAGTCCGTCTATGGTTGTCGGCCCGGGCGTGACTAGGTTTGTCACGTCCGAATAGGTAGCCATCATCACGTGTCGAAGAACGTCCTCGCGATCCATAAATCGATCGGGATTATCCGGCTCTGCTATCCAGGGTCTGCCGGAGGTCGTATGTATGACCCCGAACTATTTTGTCTCTATTTTTACATGGCGGTGGGGCAGGCTGCTGTTCGGCCAGAGTTGTCGCTCTATCCCGACCACGTGGTGGATGGTCCACCGCACTGTCCCGACCACGTAGCGGTCGATCGGCCGCATTGTGCGAGGGAGGCATGGGCTCCGGCGCCTCTTCATTGAACTGAGGTAGCAACCTTCGCTTCAGGTAGCTCTTGGCTGGGCATCTGAGGTCGTATTCTTCCGCTGCCAGGACATCAGTCCATCTGTCGACGAGCAGATCTTAGTCAGCTTGAAGCTAATGCTCCTTATTTTTCAGGCTCCTTGTGGTGGCTATTAGCTGGCGCTTGAAGCGCTCCTGCTCGGGAGGTTCCTCAGGCACGATGAAATCTTCGCTGCCGAGACTTTCCTCATCCTCGGAGAGCGGACGGTAACTACCATCCCTCAAGTCATTGGGCCTGGACTATTTATCAGGGCTAGCGAAAACTTTTTCTTGCTCCTCCTGCTCGGATGTTACCTCCGCAAGGTCTTCATTGTTTTTGGCATCATCCGGAGTATTATTTTCTCCGATGCCAGCATTGTTGTCTTTGGAACAACGTGACTTAAAGTGGCACCAAGGACGTCGGACTTTTTGCTGTGTCTCAAGAGGTTTATTCTCGACTGGATTTTGTTTGTCATCGTCGTTGGTTGCTTTGGGTGTGTCCATCATGTACACATCGTAGGAAGAAGTGACCGTCCATCGTCCAGTGAACGGAGGATTTTGATTTTGCTCCTCATCAGCATCGTCGTCCATACCGTCGATGTCTTCGGAGTCGTAATCTAGCATGTCGGTTAAATCCTCGACTGTAGCTATGAAGTGGGTGGCGGGTGGGAAGCAAGATTCTCCATCATCAGCCCCTAGTTCGAACCGAACATAGTTCGGCTGTGAGTCCCCCGCCAAGGACAGGCTCTTTAATGAGTTTAGCACATCGCCCAAAGGCGAGTGCTGGAAGATGTTTGCGGCACTGAATTCGAAGATGGATAAACGATCGAGTTCGGCGTCCGCGGGCTCACATAGCTAGGAATTTATGACCGGAGACGAGTCCGGAGTTTCGGTGGCACAAATACTGTGTGAGGTTATGTCCATGTGCGGCTCCAACGCCGAGGAATCTGTGGCCTCCGTGGTGGGGTTGAGCCTCCCATCCTTGGATGGAATAATATGCTCCGGATCTAAGGCCAGAGTAGTTACAGGAACTATCTCCTGGATGCGGTCCGATGACAGATTTAGGTCATGTTCATCGAGGTGATCAGGAGCAATCGCCGCGGTCTCGAGTCCGGTGAAGATCAAATCTCCACGGACGTCCGCAACGTAGTTCAAGCTCCCAAATCTGACCTGATGGCCAGGGGCGTAGCTATCGATCTGCTCTAGGTGGCCAAACGTGTTGGCCCACAGCGGGAAGCCGCCGAACACGAAGATATGTCCGGGGAGGAAGGTTTCTCCTTGGATAGCGTCATGGTTGACGATTGAAGGGGCCATCGAACCTTTTGAGGACGGCACCGTGGAACTCTCAATGAAAGCACCAATGTCGGTGCCAAAACCGGCGGATCTCGGGTAGGGGGTCCCGAACTATGCGTCTAAGGTCGATGGTAACAGGAGATAGGGGACACAATGTTTACCCAGGTTCGGGCCCTCTCTTTGGAGGTAATACCCTACTTCCTGCTTGATAGATCTTGATGAATATGAGTATTACAAGAGTTGATCTACCACGAGATCGTAATGGCTAAACCCTATAAGTCTAGCTTGTATGACTATGATAATGAGTATCTCCCCTTCGGACTAAGTCCTCCGGTTTATATAGGCACCGGGAAGATCTAGGGTTACAAAGAGTCGGTTACAAGGAAGGGAATCCACATATTTTGTCGCCAAGCTTGCCTTCCACACCAAGGATAGTCCCATCCGGACACGAGTGCAGTCTTCAGAATTCATGTTCTTCACGGCCCATCAGTCTGGCCCACGTCTAACAGGTCGGACGCCCGAGGACCCCTTAGTCTAGGACTCCCTCACCCAACGAACGCAAGTCCAAGCTTCTACCTCAAGCGGATGGACCCTTCAAGGTACTTGCACGCTACAACAACAACGCTTACAAGATTGACCTCCCACGCGACAAGTACAACGTGAGCAACATCTTCAATGTCAAGGACCTCTCGCCCTACCATGGTGATGAAGAATTTGATCCAAGGTCGGATCTTCCCTAAGGGAGGGGATATGATGCGGAGCATGCCAAGGTCATCCCCATGCACCTACCATTGTCTCATAAAGTGCCTAGCGGACCCATGACACGAGCACGTGCAAGACCTCTCGAAATAGAGGTGACATCTCTCCTCTCACAAGTTCACTTTGATGCACATGAGACATGGCTACTACCTCAAATGGAGAAATTATGCATACTCATGTATCAAGGAGTTAGCCATGAAGAAGCTAAGGAGCAAGAAGAATCAGAAGAGGAAGATGGAGCTGAAGAAGAAGAGACATGCATCAACTCTCTGGACATCCTGGAGCTTCCGGCCAGAGCCCAGAACTTCCGGCCCCTGGACCCTCCGGCCGACCGGGAGCTTCCGGCCTCCGACGTCTTCGACCAGCCCAGGCGTGCCAACTCTCTGGTTAGCCCGGAACCAGCCCGGATCCCGTCCCGGACCTTCCGGCCCCCGGAACCTCCGGCCAGCCCGGACCTTCCAGCCCCTGGACACCTACCCAACTCTACCCGTGCCAACTCTCTGGTTAGGCCGGACCCTCCCCGGAACCTGGCCCAGAACCTCCAGCGCCTGGTACTTCCGGCCCTGCCTGCGCGCGGCGACTTGGGCCGAGGCCCGTTGTCGGTGTCAAAACCGGCGGATCTCGGGTAGGGGGTCCCGAACTATGCGTCTAGGCGGATGGTAATAGGAGACAAGGGACACAATGTTTTTACCCAGGTTCGGGCCCTCCCGATGGAGGTAAAACCCTACTCCTGCTGGATTAATTTTGATGATATGGGTAGTACAAGAGTAGATCTACCACGAGATCAAAGAGGCTAAACCCTAGAAGCTAGCCTATGGTATGATTGTTCTTCTTCCTATGGACTAAAACCCTCCGGTTTATATAGACATCGGAGAGGGCTGGGGTTACACAGAGTCGGTTACAATGGGAGGAGATCTACATATCCTTATTGCCGAGCTTGCCTTCCACGCCAAGGAAAGTCCCATCCGGACACGGGACGAAGTCTTCAATCTTGTATCTTCATAGTCCAGGAGTCCGGCCAAAGGTTATAGTCCGGCTATCCGGACACCCCCTAATCTAGGACTCCCTCAGTAGCCCCTGAACCAGGCTTCAATGACGACGAGTCCGGCGTGCAGATTGTCTTCGGGATTGCAAGGCGGGTTCCTCCTCCGAATACTTCATAGAAGATTTTGAACACAAGGATAGTGTCCGACTCTGCAAAATAAGTTCCACATACTGCCATAGAGAGAATAATACTTACACAAGTCCAACCTGCTGACGTATTCCGTAGCGTGTCATCACGCCACAGCAAGCCTTTATTTGAACCATTTTTACTATCCCACCTCAGCGCGTTTTGCGAGGCGGTTTCCTTGGCACATCTTGTCGAAGCAGAGATCGTGTCCCCTTTATTTACGGGATTCTCATCAATACGGACGTGGGTAACCCAATCGAGCCCGTTGGTGTGTCTCCTTGATCAAAGGCGAGTCCCAAACGGTCACGGGGAGGGCTCTTGGTATTCAACCTCTTATAAAGAGACCAAGGCCTTACTCCTTTCTTTTGATCTCAATGGAATTCGCCCTTCGCCTCGAGTTCCAACACCCAAGGCCCCAGATTTCAGGCGCTTCGGACCTTCGACGAAGTCCGGCTACGACCTTCGAGGCCGATGGACGCCTTCCTCTGTCACGGAGGAAGACGTGCTAAAGCTGAGAGAGGCCAGGTTTTTGACCGGCGAAATCTCGCATAGGCTGCCTGCTCACGGGCAGGTTATTCCTACTCCCAAGCCTGGTGAGAGCGTGGTGTTCGTGTCTCACTTCCTCCGAGGGCTAGGCTTCACGACGGATCCCTTCGTGAGGGGGCTCATGTTTTATTATGGGCTGGAATTTCACAACTTAGCCCCGGAGTCCATCCTCCACATCTCATCGTTCATTGTCGTGTGCGAAGCCTTCCTCCGTATTACTCCTCACTTCGGACTATGGCTTAAGACCTTTAAAGTAGAGCCGAATATGATTGAGGGACAGCATGCGGAGTGCGGAGGCGCTGTTATAAGCAAGAATGCTAACGCTCCATGGCTCGAGGGCTCTTTTCAAGAAGAGTTTAGCTTATGGCAACAAGAGTGGTTTTATATCACAGCTCCTAGGAGCATCAAGTGGGTGGCGTTGCCTGCTTTCCGCTCGGGTCCCCTGCCATGACTGGCATCATGGGTTAATAAGGGGCTGGACTGGGGTTCGGCAAAGGACGTGCCCCTGTTGCAGGGCCGCATCCGAGATCTCCTAGAAAGAGACATCAGTCTGGTCGTGGTGACGCAGGTTATGTTAATTCGCCGAGTTCTGCCCTACAAACGTCGCCCCCTCTGCCTGTGGGAGTTCAACCTGGAGGGACCACGAGTTCTCCAACATTTTCTTGGCATGACGCCCGTGGAAATGTACAAATTGTTCTTTGGACCACAAGTAGTGTACCCGGATTCTACGGAGGACGCAGGTCTGAGCTGCAATCGTCCGGATACTCAAGTAAGTAGCCTTGTGCCCAGACACACCATCCGTTCATTTATCACAACATCACCCTTAAAAGAGTTGTCTTTGAAACAGGAGTGGGTAGCGAAGGCGAAGTTAATCAGGTATCCGGCCCCCCTTCCCGAGACCTTGCCGGATCCCGTGTTAACCAAGATGCTGGAGATCGTGCCTTCGGAAGAAAGCAAAGGGGGGCAAAGAAGTGTTGGAAATATGCCCTAGAGGCAATGATAAAATGGTTATTATTATATTCCTTGTTCATAATAATTGTCTACTGTTCATGCTATAATTGTGTTATCCGGAAATCGTAATACATGTGTGAATACATAGACCACAACACGTCCCTAGTGAGCCTCTAGTTGACTAGCTCGTTGATCAAAAGATAGTCATGGTTTCCTGACTATGGACATTAGATGTCATTGATAACAGGATCACATCATTAGGAGAATGATGTGATGGACAAGATCCAATCCTAAGCATAGCACAAGATCGTGTAGTTCGTTTGCTAGAGCTTTTCCAAATGTCAAGTATCATTTCCTTAGACCATGAGATTGTGAAACTCCTGGATACCGTAGGAGTGCTTTGGGTGTGCCAAACATCACAACGTAACTGGGTGACTATAAAGGTGCACTACGGGTATCTCCAAAATTGTCTGTTGGGTTGGCACGAATCAAGACTGGGATTTGTCACTCCGTATGACGGAGAGGTATCTCTGGGCCCACTCGGTAATGCATCATCATAATGAGCTCAATGTGACCAAGTGGTTGATCACGGGATCATGCATTACGGTACAAGTAAAGTGACTTGCCGGTAACGAGATTGAACGAGGTATTGGGATACCGACGATCGAGTCTCGGGCGAGTAACGTACTGATTGACAAAGGAATTGTATACGGGGTTGATTGAATCCTCGACATCATGGTTCATCCGATGAGATCATCGAGGAGCATGTGGGAGCCAACATGGGTATCCAAATCCCGCTGTTGGTTATTGACCGGAGAGTTGTCTCGGTCATGTCTGCGTGTCTCCCGAACCCGTAGGGTCTACACACTTAAGGTTCGGTGACGCTAGGGTTGTAGAGATATTAGGCGGTAACCCGAATGTTGTTCGGAGTCTCGGATGAGATCCTGGACGTCACGAGGAGTTCCGGAATGGTCCGGAGGTGAAGAATTATATATAGAAAGTCCAGTTTCGGCCATCGGGAAAGTTTTGGGGTCACTGGTATTGTACCGGGATCACCGGAAGGGTCCCGGGGGTCCACCGGGTGGGCCACCTATCCCGGAGGGCCCCATGGGCTGAAATGGGGAAGGGAACCAGCCCCTGGTAGGCTGTTGCACCCCACTTGGGCCTCCCCCTGCGCCTAGGGTTGGAAACCCTAGGGGTGGGGGCGCCCCACTTGGCTTGGGGGCAAGCCACCCCCCCTTGGCCGCCCCCCCCCTTGAGATCAAATCTCTAGGCCCGTGCCCCCCCCCTCTAGGGGCCCTATATATAGTGGGGGGGAGGGAGGGCAGCCGCACCAAGTTCCTGGCCCCTCCCTCTCCCCTCGTAACACCTCTCTCTCTCTCTCATTGGAGCTTGGCGAAGCCCTGCCGAGATCACCGCTGCTTCCACCACGACGCCGTCGTGCTACTGGATCTCCTTCAACCTCTCCTTCCCCTTGCTGGATCAAGAAGGAGGAGACGTCTTCCCAACCGTACGTGTGTTGAACGTGGAGGTGTCGTCCGTTCGGCGCTAGGTCATCGGTGATTTGGATCACAACGAGTACGACTCCATCAACCCCATTCTCTTGAATGCTTCCGCTCACGATCTACAAGGGTATGTAGATGCACTCCCCTCTCCCTCGTTGCTAGATGACTCCATAGATTGATCTTGGTGATGCGTAGAAAATTTTAAAATTCTGCTACGTTCCCCAATAGTGGTATCAGAGCTAGGTCTATGCGTTGTTTCTATTAACGAGTAGAAGACAAAGCAGTTGTGGGTGTTGATATTGTCAATTTACTTGCCGTTACTAGTCTTATCTTGATTCGGTGGCATCGTGGGATGAAGCGGCCTGGACTGACCTTACACGTACGCTTACGTGAGACTGGTTCCACCGACTGACATGCACTAGTTGCATAAGGTGGCTAGCGGGTGTCTGTCTCTCCCACTTTAGTCGGATCGGATTCGATGAAAAGGGTCCTTATGAAGGGTAAATAGAAATTGGCATATCACGTTGTGGTTTTGGCATGGGTAAGAAACGTTCTTGCTAGAAACCTATAGCAGCCACGTAAAAAACTTGCAACAACAATTAGAGGACGTCTAACTTGTTTTTGCAGCATGTGCCATGTGATGTGATATGGCCAAAAGGATGTGATGAATGATATATGTGATGTATGAGATTGATCATGTTCTTGTAATAGGAATCACGACTTGCATGTCGATGAGTATGACAACCGGCAGGAGCCATAGGAGTTGTCTTAATTTATTTATGACCTGCGTGTCAACATAAACGTCATGTAATTACTTTACTTTATTGCTAAACCATTATCCATAGTAGTAGAAGTAATAGATGACAAGACAACTTCATGAAGACACGATGATGGAGATCATGATGATGGAGATCATGGTGTCATGCCGGTGATGATGATCATGGCGCCCCGAAAATGGAGATCAAAAGGAGCAAATGATATTGGCCATATCATGTCACTATTTGATTGCATGTGATGTTTATCATGTTTTTACATCTTATTTGCTTAGAACGACGCTAGCTTAAATAAGATGATCCCTCACATAATTTCAAGAAAGTGTTCCCCCTAACTGTGCACCGTTGCGAAGGTTCGTTGTTTCGAAGCACCACGTGATGATCGGGTGTGATAGATTCTAACGTTCGAATACGACGGGTGTAAGCCAGATTTACACATGCAATACACTTAGGTTGACTTGACGAGCCTAGCATGTAC
This sequence comes from Triticum aestivum, assembly GCF_018294505.1. Lineage (NCBI taxonomy): Eukaryota > Viridiplantae > Streptophyta > Magnoliopsida > Poales > Poaceae > Triticum > Triticum aestivum. Next base: position 129,498,061 of record NC_057797.1, read on the forward strand.
AGACATGGCCTCGGAACACGGAAGACCAAAAGGTCGAACATGAGTCGTATAGAAGATACGATCAACATGAAGATGTTCACCGATGTTAACTAGTCCATCTCACGTGATGATCAGACACGGCCTGGTTGACTCGAATCATGTTTCACTTAGATGACTAGAGGGATGTCTATCTGAGTGGGAGTTCATTGAATAATTTGATTAGATGAACTTAATTATCATGAACTTAGTCTAAAATCTTTACAATATGTCTTGTAGATCAATTGTCCCACGCTAATGTTGCCCTCAACTTCAACGCGTTCCTAGAGAAAACCAAGCTGAAAGATGATGGCAACAACTATACAGACTGGGTCCGGAACCTGAGGATCATCCTCATAGCTGCCAAGAAAGATTATGTCCTAGAAGCACCGCTAGGTGACACACCCATCCCAGAGAACCAAGACGTTATGAACGCTTGGCAGTAGCGTGCTGATGATTACTCCCTCATTCAGTGCGGCATGCTTTACAGCTTAGAATCGGGGCTCCAAAAGCGTTTTGAGCAACACGGAGCATATGAGATGTTCGAAGAGCTGAAAATGGTTTTCCGAGCCCATGCCCGGGTCGAGAGATATGAAGTCTCTGACAAGTTCTTCAGTTGTAAGATGGAGGAAAATAGTTCTGTCAGTGAGCACATACTCAAAATGTCTGGGTTGCACAACTGCTTGACTCAGCTGGGAGTTAATCTCCCGGATGACGCGGTCATTAACAGAATCCTTCAGTCGCTTCCACCGACTACAAGAGCTTTGTGATGAACTTCAATATGCAGGGGATGGAAAAGACCATTCCTGAGGTATATTCAATGCTGAAATCAGCGGAGGTGGAGATCAAAAAGGAACATCAAGTGTTGATGGTGAATAAAACCACTAAGTTTAAGAAAGGCAAGGGTAAGAAGAACTTCAAGAAGGACGGCAAGGGGGTTGCTGCGCCCGGTAAGCAAGCTGCCGGGAAGAAGCCAAAGAATGGACCCAAGCCCGAGAATGAGTGTTTTTATTGCAAGGGAAGTGGTCACTGGAAGCGGAACTGCCCCAAATACTTAGCGGACAAGAAGGCCGGCAACACTAAAGGTATTGTCAGGACCCCAACTCAATGCCACATCGATCTAGCATGTAACACCTCATATCACTTTGCGGCCTCACGCACGGTATTCCCACGGGTGTCGCCTTACCTTTACCGGGACCGTTTGCGCCTTTTGGCACACGTATATGACAGTGTCGCTAGCATCCATATGATAAGGAGCCCGGGCTGACATGGCTAGTCGTAAACCCAAAGTGGCACAAACTTACAGGGACAGGCATCCATGACCCAACATCGAACGTGTCGGTCATCAGCGAGTGAATCCAGGCTGTAGCACTGGGCTAGCAGGACTCCGGTGAACCGGGCTGTAGCGGGCTAACAGGACTCCTGTATTCATCGCGTGACATTTCCCCGAAGGGACAGACATAGGAACGAAGAAGGACACATGCCGGCCAGCCTAAGTGTTCCGGAGCAGTAGCAAGCTACCATGGCTCGGTGGAAACACTAGGAGACATTTCCCGGTAAGAGAGGCTACTAAGGATAAACAACTAGATAGTCAGATCCCACACATACCAAGCATTTCAATAATACACACAATATGCTCGATATGTGCAAATACAACAAGGCATCACAACATGACTCTACGACACAAGTAAGTATTCATTAGGCTCCGAGGAGCGAGATATTACAAACATGGGTCTCATGACCCAACACTCAGAGCATACAAATCAAAGCACAAGCGGAAGCTATCATGTCTGAGTATAGACATCTATAAATGAAAAAGGCTGAGAAGCCTGACTGTCTATCAGATCCTGCCGAGGGCACAAGATCGTAGCTGAGGTAACAAGCTAAACGTCGAAGTCCACGCGGAACTACTAGTGAGACCGAAGTCTCTCTGCAAAAACATAAAATAGGCAAACGTGAGTACAAATGTACCCAGCAAGACTTACATCAGAACTAACTACATATGCATCATTATCAACCAAGGGGATGGTGGGGTTTAACTGCAGCAAGCCAGCTTTGACTCGGTGGCTATCCTAAACTAGACTGCAAGTAACTCTTTTGAGGTGGCGCACACGAGTCCACATATTCACCATATCAATACACCACTATGGATCCGCTCCCGTCTCCCTACGGGAACGCCATCCATAGCACTCACGCTTATCTTGCGTATTTTAGAGTATCCACTTTCACTTGTCTATGAACTGATATAAGCAACCCAGAAGTCCTTTACCGCGGACACGGCTATTCGAATAGATGATGTTAACCCTGCAGGGGTGTACTTCTTCATACATGTTTCCACCACTTAGCGTCTGCACACGACATGTGCTCGGCAGACTTCAAGCGAAAGCCGATGTGGGTGTAGACCACGACCTACCTAAACACCTAAGTCTCTAGTCCAGGTTTATCGCCTATTCGGGTTCCATCCATCAGGAGATTCGGCCGGAGTTTCGCTCACAGCCCCAAATGATGTGAACAGGGTTCCCGAGATACCAAACGGGCATCCGGTACACCGTGCCACGTACCTACCGCATCACAGCCCACCCCTACGGTCAGCGCTGTCCACGGCCTCCAGTAAGCTACAAACACCAGAAACTACTTGCAACTCCTGGACAGAGGACTAGGGTGAATAAGAAGTCGAGTGGGGTCATATTTCAGGGCCCAATGCATGGTAGTAGCTGAATCAGGGATCACAAACACAGAACTCAGTTCCTAAGGACGGCTTCAATGAGACAACCCACCATGTACTCCTACATGGCCTCTCACCGACACCTTTACCAAATCGTGTTCACACACTTAGCTCACACACAGTAGGACATGTTCACACGCCTCTGATTCATCCCCGATGAATCAGACCTGACTCAACTCTAAGCAGTAGCAGGCATGACAAACAAGCATGAATGAGTAGGCACAACAGGGCTCAAACAACTCCTACTCATGCTAGTGGGTTTCATCTATTTACTGTGGCAATGACAGGTCATGCAAAGGATAAAGGGGTTCAGCTACCGCATCATGTAACAGTTGAATCAGTGTTGTCCTAATGCAGTAAAAGAGAGCAGGAGCGAGAGAGTGGGATTTTATCGGAATGAACAAGGGGTTTTTGCTTGCCTGGCACTTCTGAAGATAACATTGAGTCTTCATCAGTGTCAACGATCACATCGTCGGTACATCGTCTACCGGGAGGGAACAAATACCGGCAACGAAGAAGAAATACAATCAATGCAATGCACAATATGATGCATGCTTATGACATGGCAATATGAATGTGTTTTGAGCTAATGCAACTAGCAACAGATTAAATGGGGTTGGTTTGAATACAAGATTCAAATTCGAACTCCATATGTGATTATTCAAATGCCATTAATATGATTTGTGCTAAACAGCACCTATAAGTTGTTCTAACATGCATGAAAATGGTACAGATGGATTCCTTGAATTTTTCTGATAATTTTTCATATATAAATTATTTAATTTGGGGTTACGGTTGAATTTCTATGATTTATTGAAGTTTAGGGCATTTCTGAAATTTCCTAAAATAATAATAAATCCAGAAATGATTTATGGCGTCAGCACCATGTCACTGTGACGTCAGCAGAGTCAACTGGGCGCCCCAGGTCAAACCTGACCAGTGGGGTCCACTGGTCAGTGACTCAGGAACTAATCCCGGTCAAACCCAGTGCTGACTGGGGTTTGACCAGGGGTGGGGCCTACTGTCAGTGGCTGTTGGTGGTTTAGTTAGTTGTATTAGCTCCTAATGACGGAGCCACGTCAGCTCCCGCCGGAGTTTCGCCGGCGACGACCACGGAGCACGGCGGGGGCACGCCGGACTTGCGTTAGGGCATCGGATTCGCGCGCTGAGGGCACCGGGGCGTAGCCCGGGCTCTCCCGCATCTGATGGGGTAGGTGGGAGGCTGCGGGGACGCCGGGGCTCGTCAGAACGGAGCTCGCGTCGGCGCCGGAGTTCGGGTGGTAACGGGCGCGAGGCCCTGGTGGGGTTTTGGACAAGCTGAGCTGCGCATGGGCTTCCTGTGAGCCCCACGAGCTCAAAGCCGTGCTCGGACGCGACCGAAACAAGCCATGGCCGCGACGGCAACATGGCCGGCGGCAGCGAGCTCCGGTTGCGGTGAGACGGCGGGTGCAACATAGGGGCGAGCGAATGGAGAGAGGGGAAACACGACGGGGCTCACCGCGATGACGATGGAACGCTCGGCGAGGTCGGGGAGGGTCCGGAGCCGACGAATTTGACGGTGATGGCCGGCGGGTCCGAGGTAGAAGACGAGCCCGGTGAGGTCGTTCGGGGGCTTCTGGAGGGGCGTGGCTTGGTGAGGTGGGTCGAGGACAGAGTGGCGGAGCTCCTGAGCTCAGCGGGAGGGCGAGGGGTGGCCGGTGGCTACGACAATCGGCGTCGGCGGCGATGGTGGCGTGTCGGTGGTGCTGCGGGAGAGAGCAGAGAAGGGGGGGGAAGGAGTACAGAGGGAGTGAGAAGGGCCAGGGGCTGCGTGGCGTCGCGGACGGAGTCCAGGGCGATGAGGGGAAGGCGGCAAGCAGGAGGTGTCCGGGGCATCGCCACCGCTCGCCACCGAGCTGCTTCGGTGCGAGGGGAGGAAGACGACAGGAAAAAGGGTGGGCTGGGCCGCGCTGGAGGAGCTGGGCCAGGTAAGTGGGCTGAGGTGAGCGCCAGGTAGTCCTCTGCTCTTTCTATTTCTGTTTTTATTTATCTATTTTGTTCTGTGTTGTTTTAGTTTAGTAAAATACTAAACCATTTTATAAAATCCTGAAAATAGTTATGTGGCTAGAGCTAAAATATACCAAACCACATAAAAATGTTCCAGTATTATTGGACATATATTATTTATATATCAAATATATATCCAATGCAAATAGTTATTGAATTAATTCAAAGGCCCCAAAATAAATGTTTCAGTCACTCCAAAAATATTGGTTTGCATTTTATTCTTGCCAATATTTTTCAAAGCTGAAAAGGAACATTTCCTTGGAAGCATTTGAAGCAATTTTTAATGTTGATCATCATTTTTAGAAGGTTTCTGAGGCTTAGAAAATCCCTCAATTCAAATTTCATTTGAATTTAAACATGATGCACACACTAGGCAGCACCAGAAGCTAGGGATGTGACAACTCGCCCCCACTAAACAAGAATCTCGTCCCAAGATTCAAGCGTAGGGTAAGACGAAGGGAAAACGCCAACTAACATAATCTTCACGATCCAGGGTGCACTTCAAATGAACGTTGATTCGATCACCATCATTGTCTCGAATCTTGCTCTGAGAACTCCAGCTAACACGACCACGAGAGGAGAAGGAGACTCTAGAAGGATCGATCTTCTCGAAGCTCGAACAACTTATGATCAACTCGCAGAATGAGGCATAGTAACACCACTCGAGCTAAGACACAAAACACACATCTAGAGGGATGGAGTGGAACAAATGACGAGGGTTCACTAGGTAGACAACAATTCCACACCTAAGAGGGTGGTGAACGGTTGTCAACGTAGCGAGGAGTTGAGTTTCCATGATACCATAACGAGACACCTTAGGAACCGTGACTCGTAGAAATATCCCCTTAAGTGGCAAAAAGAATTACCTTTGATTCAGAGATCATTGAGACTCTTTAAACCAGCCTAAGGCAATTCTCGAGCGATCGTTTGGAGGGGGTCGGTAGAATGGCATACTCGGACTTGGATGATGTGGATTACCTTGTTGAAGACAACGTAATGGATGATTTTGCTTACCACCGGAAATGGAAGAGACCCATGGTAGAATGGCACAATGGCGGTGCAAGCTGGGAACAGAATGCAAATGCTGGGAATGATTCTGGTAACTGGGGAAGAACCCAACAATAGAGAGTGAATTCACTGTTTGAAGGTTATAGCATAATCGAGGAAACTGAGAGGAATCCCAGTTAGTGCCGATGATAACACCTAGCGCTTGCGCGTGCTCTCAAGAACTTGAGCATTTCCATATTCATCAAGGTTTTACCAACATCCGTGTCAAGGATCCTGGCAACACAACTTACTACCATGATGAATACCGGTGGAAGATGCAGATGCAAAGGAAGATAACACCTTCTCAGATTTCACCTTAGCGAGGCCAAGGAAACAAAATCTGGATGATCGACCGAGAGACATTTAGCACTCCGCTTCTAATGTTCTCCTTGATGTGCTAGCGTAATCCATAGATAATTATGGTTTGATATCTAGAACATCAAGTAAAAGGTCAGACTTCGGGAGCACAAGAATCCATAAGGAACAACTACTAGAATAAGTTCTACGAGATCCTTATGGGGAGGTGGCCAACTTCCTCAATCAAGATATTATAATAACAGGTCTTCCGGCTGGGTGTGTTGGCCACGACATCCACTTTACCGGTTTCCGAGGGACCGATATTATAGTTCTTGGGAAATGTTCCAACCATCATATCTGCCTGAGATTCAGATCTGGTTGGTGTCAGGATATTCTAGACTCATCGAGTCTAGGAAGAAAATGAAAGTTTGCAACACAAATCGACTAAACGATGTTGCGAGATTCTCGGGGAATGAACTGCGATAGTAAGCTCCAAAACATGAGTTGGTTCTGCTACAAACATGTGAACACGCTGTCCAAGACAAGCATGACCACAAAGTAGTCTTATAATAAAACACTACCGAGTTCTGGTTGGGGAACCATCATCGAGGATATCGAAGTTTTGTACAAATCCGTCTGGTACCTTCGGGACTAGCACTTAGAACTTATTAACCTTGAACAAATCAATCAGTGGCTTGGTGTGCTAGCGACACATATAGAATGGAGGTTGCAAGTCTCCAAACCACAGAATACTTCGCACATGTGTATGACTGACTTGGGATGATTCCAGAGGAAGCAAAACTAACTTTCTCAAATTCACGGCGGCAACTTTCACCAAATGCACGTGTATAAGAGGAAGTCACTCCTTTCATCAAACAAATACTTCATGAGCTAGCATGAAGAAAATGCGTTCAAAAGTTTCCAACACTAACTTATTGTCCAACAAGATCTTGGAGAAGATAAAATGATGTTGATGGGCTCAACAACAAATCATCGAGATTTCCATGAAGATGGAATTCCACGACTTGGTGAACAAGGTGATAGCATTGGTCAGACCAAAAGATGTAATGGTGTATGCTCGAGGAAAATCCACGAGTAAGACAATATTACGAACATCGTTGGTTCTGATTTGATTTGACGATAGCCCACACCCAAATCAAAGGTTGGACAAGATGATAGGTCCATTAACTGATCATGAGGGTCAGTCGATGAAAATATCATCTTTCTTCAACACACACTACACAAGAATATCCCTTTGGAACGAACTAAGTCAGGCAAGCTTTTATCTTCCAACTCTCCAAGTTGTTGTCTAGCTTAACCAACTAGCTCAGGGATATCTAACACAGATTCTTGGAGAAAGGGTGGTTCACAAGAAACCAACTTGATCACGAGCTCAACATAACAGTCAGGAAACAACCCGGTAACACTTCCAAGAAGATATTTGGAAAGTCACGAACCACCGGTATGTTACTAAGCTTGAGGACAATCTTGCTTTTGAGGGCAAGACGACATGATCAAATGAGTGAGGACTTGAAATAATTCCTAACTCATTGGTCGAGGAGTGCACCAGAAATAGGGACTAGGTAGTATGATCAGTCTTAGGGTGACGATTCAATAATCAACACGCTAAGAATGAGGTTATCGTCCATTTAACTACCAAGCAACAAGGTTGCTAGGAGTATTGAGTTCACACATCATGATTCACTTGTCGGCACTCCGGTTGCAATAACACAGGAACCGAGGAATGAACAAGGATGGCAAGAGGTATCACTGTACCAAGAGTTCATAGGATGGTGTGCAATTCCTATAACAATCCCGATATAAAGATGGTAATACTCCAAGGTAGAACAGAACCAAAAGCTGGATTGGCATTTGATCTGCGAAATACAACTTCTTTGACACGATCCTGGATACGGATGAGGTACTGGAGTTTGTTTCTCCTAGTCATTCCGGCATAGAATGGCTTGACGGACCACAAGAGTGATAAGCATCGATAAACGAATGCATGCATACTCTTGACTATCAATTGATAGACGAGGGTCAGAATGCAACTAAAGAGAACAACTCAAAGGAACATATAACTTTCTGAGTTGTGGATGCATAGATTAGTATGTCGAACGAAGTTCAACATATTTCTTCCGTATAACCCATGCAGAAAAGTAGAACTGGCAGAGCCACAATATATAATGGAGAACTCATCAAGAATAATCCTGTTGTGATATTTCAGTTCAACGAGGAACTTCTGCCGTAAGTCGTTCATGGTATTTGGAAGAAGAAGATACCATGGACTTCAAGGACTATCGCAAAGGTTACTAATATCCTAAAGGCACTAGCAATTACTATCAACATGAAGTAGGTAGAGTGAATCTCGGGTTCAGAACCCAGGAGTAGAATGCCTACTACTAAGTGGCATCACGGGATGCTTTCGAGAATAAAGTCCAGAATCATCACACTGGAAACACAGATCATGGCTAGACCACTAGATGATCCCCTAAGACACCTAGGGTCATAATACTATCTCCAACATATATGTCAAGGCAACAGAGTACCTCAACTCACCGATTAGTGTGGTTAATCTGGCCCAAAGGAACATCGAAACGGGAGGAAGGAATTTGCAAATGCATCAGACTATTTAGAAACCTGGGATGACTCGGACAGCATAACAGCTGTAAATGCTCAGAAAAGATTTGAGACATTCACAAAAAATGGTGGCATAACCACTCGGAAGTACAATATCAAGGTTTCGAGATCAACAGTTAACATACAGAAGTCGTAGGAACTGAACTCAAGCTTAAATCCAACAATCTTATAAGTCTACGGATTAGTAACACGTGATCCTGATAGAAAGAAGAGATAGCCTAGTTCTTAATCCCCGTAGGAAAGATAAGATGACTCAGATCAGAAGGGCATAAGGTATAAGGAGTAAAAGAGCCTTACGTTCCATCTCACAATCAATTCCCTTATATAACTAAAGAATTTCTAGACTCAACTTCGACCAGTTTGGCTCGGTAATCCTACAGGCAGTCAAGCTCTGATACCAACGCTGTCAGGACCCCGACTCAATGCCACATCGATCTAGCATGTAACACCTCATATCACTTTGCGGCCTCACGCACGGTATTCCCACGGGTGTCGCCTTACCTTTACCGGGACCGTTTGCGCCTTTTGGCACACGTATATGACAGTGTCGCTAGCATCCATATGATAAGGAGCCCGGGCTGACATGGCTAGTCGTAAACCCAAAGTGGCACAAACTTACAGGGACAGGCATCCATGACCCAGCATCGAACGTGTCGGTCATCAGCGAGTGTATCCAGGCTGTAGCACTGGGCTAGCAGGACTCCGGTGAACCGGTCTGTAGCGGGCTAACAGGACTCCGGTATTCATCGCGTGACATTTCCCCGAAGGGACAGACACAGGAACGAAGAAGGACACATGCCGGCCAGCCTAAGTGTTCCGGAGCAGTAGCAAGCTACCATGGCTCGGTGGAAACACTAGGAGACATTTCCCGGTAAGAGAGGCTACTAAGGATAAACAACTAGATAGTCAGATCCCACACATACCAAGCATTTCAATAATACACACAATATGCTCGATATGTGCAAATACAACAAGGCATCACAACATGACTCTACGACACAAGTAAGTATTCATTAGGCTCCGAGGAGCGAGATATTACAAACATGGGTCTCATGACCCGACACTCAGAGCATACAAATCAAAGCACAAGCGGAAGCTATCATGTCTGAGTATAGACATCTATAAATGAAAAAGGCTGAGAAGCCTGACTGTCTATCAGATCCTGCTGAGGGCACAAGATCGTAGCTGAGGTAACAAGCTAAACGTCGAAGTCCACGCGGAACTACTAGTGAGACCGAAGTCTCTCTGCAAAAACATAAAATAGGCAAACGTGAGTACAAATGTACCCAGCAAGACTTACATCAGAACTAACTACATATGCATCATTATCAACCAAGGGGATGGTGGGGTTTAACTACAGCAAGCCAGCTTTGACTCGGTGGCTATCCTAAACTACGACTGCAAGTAACTCTTTTGAGGTGGCGCACACGAGTCCACATATTCACCATATCAATACACCACTATGGATCCGCTCCCGTCTCCCTACGGGAACGCCATCCATAGCACTCACGCTTATCTTGCGTATTTTAGAGTATCCACTTTCACTTGTCTATGAACTGATATAAACAACCCAGAAGTCCTTTACCGCGGACACGGCTATTCGAATAGATGATGTTAACCCTGCAGGGGTGTACTTCTTCATACATGTTTCCACCACTTAGCGTCTGCACACGACATGTGCTCGGTAGACTTCAAGCGAAAGCCGACGTGGGTGTAGACCACGACCTACCTAAACACCTAAGTCTCTAGTCCAGGTTTATCGCCTATTCGGGTTCCATCCATGAGGAGATCCGACCGGAGTTTCGCTCACAGCCCCAAACGATGTGAACAGGGTTCCCGAGATACCAAACGGGCATCCGGTACACCGTGCCATGTACCTACCGCATCACAGCCCACCCCTACGGTCAGCCCTGTCCACGGCCTCCAGTAAGCTACAAACACCAGAAACTACTTGCAACTCCTGTACAGAGGACTAGGGTGAATAAGAAGTCGAGCGGGGTCATATTTTAGGGCCCAATGCATGGTAGTAGCTGAATCATGGATCACAAACACAAAACTCAGTTCCTAAGGACGGCTTCAATGAGACAACCCACCATGTACTCCTACATGGCCTCTCACCGACACCTTTACCAAATCGTGTTCACACACTTAGCTCACACACAGTAGGACATGTTCACACGCCTCTGATTCATCCCCGATGAATCAGACCTGACTCAACTCTAAGCAGTAGCAGGCATGACAAACAAGCATGAATGAGTAGGCACAACAGGGCTCAAACAACTCCTACTCATGCTAGTGGGTTTCATCTATTTACTGTGGCAATGACAGGTCATGCAAAGGATAAAGGGGTTCAGCTACCGCAGCATGTAACAGTTGAATCGGTGTTGTCCTAATGCAGTAAAAGAGAGCAGGAGCGAGAGAGTGGGATTTTATCGGAATGAACAAGGGGGTTTTGCTTGCCTGGCACTTCTGAAGATAACATTGAGTCTTCATCAGTGTCAATGATCACATCGTCGGTACATCGTCTACCGGGAGGGAACAAATACCGGCAACAAAGAAGAAATACAATCAATGCAATGCACAATATGATGCATGCTTATGACATGGCAATATGAATGTGTTTTGAGCTAATGCAACTAGCAACAGATTAAATGGGGTTGGTTTGAATACAAGATTCAAATTCAAACTCCATATGTGATTATTCAAATGCCATTAATATGATTTGTGCTAAACAGCACCTATAAGTTGTTCTAACATGCATGAAAATGGTACAGATGGATTCCTTGAATTTTTCTGATAATTTTTCATATATAAATTATTTAATTTGGGGTTACGGTTGAATTTCTATGATTTATTGAAGTTTAGGGCATTTTCTGAAATTTCCTGAAATAATAATAAATCCAGAAATGATTTATGGCGTCAGCACCACGTCACTGTGACGTCAGCAGAGTCAACTGGGCGCCCTAGGTCAAACCTGACCAGTGGGTCCACTGGTCAATGACTCAGGAACTAATCCCGGTCAAACCCAGTGCTGACTGGGGTTTGACCAGGGGTGGGGCCTACTGTCAGTGGCTGTTGGTGGTTTAGTTAGTTGGATTAGCTCCTAATGACGGAGCCACGTCAGCTCCCGCCGGAGTTTCGCCGGCGACGACCACGGAACACGGCGGGGGCACGCCGGACTTGCGTTAGGGCATCGGATTCGCGCGCTGAGGGCACCGGGGCGTAGCCCGGGCTCTCCCGCATCTGATGGGGTAGGTGGGAGGCTGCGGGGACGCCGGGGCTCATCGGAACGGAGCTCGCGGCGGCGCCGGAGTTCGGGTGGTAACGGGCGCGAGGCCCTGGTGGGGTTTTGGACAAGCTGAGCTGCGCATGGGCTTCCTGTGAGCCCCACGAGCTCAAAGCCGTGCTCGAACGCGACCGAAACAAGCCATGGCCGCGACGGCAACATGGCCGGCGGCAGCGAGCTCCGGTTGCGGTGAGACGGCGGGTGCAGCATAGGGGCGAGCGAATGGAGAGAGGGGAAACACGACGGGGCTCACCGCGATGACGACGGAACGCTCAGCGAGGTCGGGGAGGGTCCGGAGCCGACGAATTTGACGGTGATGGCCGGCGGGTCCGAGGTAGAAGATGAGCCCAGTGAGGTCGTTCGGGGGCTTCTGGAGGGGCGTGGCTCGGTGAGGTGGGTCGAGGACGGAGTGGCGGAGCTCCTGAGCTCAGCGGGAGGGCGAGGGGTGGCCGGTAGCTGCAGCAATCGGCGTCGGCGGCGATGGTGGCATGTCGGTGGTGCTGCGGGAGAGAGCAGAGAAGGGGGGGAAGGAGTACAGAGGGAGTGAGAAGGGCCAGGGGCTGCGTGGCATCGCGGACGGAGTCCAGGGCGACGAGGGGAAGGCGGCAAGCAGGAGGTGGCCGGGGCATCGCCAGCGCTCGCCACCGAGCTGCTTCGGTGCGAGGGGAGGAAGACGACAGGAAAAAGGGTGGGCTGGGCCGCGCTGGAGGAGCTGGGCCAGGTAAGTGGGCTGAGGTGAGCGCCAGGTAGTCCTCTGCTCTTTCTATTTCTGTTTTTATTTATCTATTTTGTTCTGTGTTGTTTTAGTTTAGTAAAATACTAAACCATTTTATAAAATCTTGAAAATAGTTATGTGGCTAGAGCTAAAATATACCAAACCACATAAAAATGTTCCAGTATTATTGGACATATATTATTTATATATCAAATATATATCCAATGCAAATAGTTATTGAATTAATTCAAAGGCCCCAAAATAAATGTTTCAGTCACTCCAAAAATATTGGTTTGCATTTTATTCTTGCCAATATTTTTCAAAGCTGAAAAGGAACATTTCCTTGGAAGCATTTGAAGCAATTTTTAATGTTGATCATCATTTTTAGAAGGTTTCTGAGGCTTAGAAAATCCCTCAATTCAAATTTCATTTGAATTTAAACATGATGCACACACTAGGCAGCACCAGAAGCTAGGGATGTGACAGGTATATGTGATATACATGTAATTGATGTGTACCTTACTAGTACTCGTAGTAGCTCCTGGGTATTTGATACCGGTGCGGTTTCTCACATTTGTAACTCAAAGCAGGAGCTGCGGAATAAGTGGAGACTGGCGAAGGACGAGGTGACGATGCGCGTCGGGAATGGTTCCAAGGTCGATGTGATTGCCGTCGGCACGCTACCTCTACATTTACCTACGGGATTAGTTTTAAACCTCAATAATTGTTATTTAGTGCCAGCTTTGAGCATGAACATTGTATCAGGATCTCGTTTAATTCGAGATGGCTACTCATTTAAATCCGAGAATAATGGTTGTTCTATTTATATGAGAGATATGTTTTATGGTCATGCCCCGCTGGTGAATGGTTTATTCTTAATGAATCTCGAGCGTAATGTTACACATATTCATAGTGTGAATACCAAAAGATGTAAGGTTGATAATGATAGTCCCACATACTTGTGGCACTGCCGCCTTGGTCACATTGGTATCAAACGCATGAAGAAACTCCATGCGGATGGACTTTTGGAGTCTCTTGATTATGAATCATTTGACACGTGTGAACCATGCCTCATGGGTAAAATGACCAAGACTTTGTTCTCAGGAACAATGGAGCGAGCAACCAACTTATTGGAAATCATACATACTGATGTGTGTGGTCCAATGAGTGTTGAGGCTCGCGGTGGCTATCGTTATGTTCTCACCCTCACTGGTGACTTGAGTAGATATGGGTATGTCTACTTAATGAAACACAAGTCTGAGACCTTTGAAAAGTTCAAGGAATTTCAGAGTGAGTTGAGAATCAACGTGACAGGAAAATCAAGTTCTTGCGATCAGATCGTGGGGGAGAATACTTGAGTCACGAATTTGGCACGCACTTAAGGAAATGTGGAATAGTTTCAGAATTCACACCGCCAGGAACACCTCAGCGTAATGGTCTGTCCGAACGTCGTAATCGCACTCTATTGGATATGGTGCGATCTATGATGTCACTCATCGATTTACCACTATCATTTTGGAGATACGCTCTAGAGACAGCTACATTCACTTTAAATAGGGCACCGTCTAAATCCGTTGAGATGACACCATATGAATTATGGTTTGGGAAGAAACCTAAGCCGTCGTTTCTAAAAGTTTGGGGATGCGATGCTTATGTCAAGAAACTTCAACCTGAAAAGCTCGAACCCAAATCAGAAAAATGCGTCTTCATAGGATACCCTAAAGAAACTATTGGGTATACCTTCTACCTCAAATCCAAAGGCAAGATCTTTGTTTCCAAGAATGGATCCTTTCTAGAGAAAGAGTTTCTCTCGAAAGAAGTAAGTGGGAGGAAAGTAGAACTTGATGAAGTATTGCCTCTTTAACCGGAGAGTGGCGCAGCTCAAGAAAATGTTCCTGAGGTGCCTGCGCCGACTAGAGAGGAAGTTAATGATGATGATCATGAAACTTCATATCAAGTTGCTACTGAACTTCATAGGTCCACAAGGACACGTTCCGCACCAGAGTGGTACGGCAACCCTGTCATGGAAATCATGTTGTTAGACAACGGTGAACCTTTGAACTATGAGGAAGCGATGGCGGGCCCAGATTCGGACAAATGGCTAGAAGCCATGAAATCCGAGATAGGATCTGTCGGTGTCAAAATCGGCGGATCTCGGGTAGGGGGTCCCGAACTGTGCGTCTATGTAATGCCCCGAGACCGATGTGCCAGGTGTCGTTCAGTCATTCGCTGTTGTTGCCTTGTCATTGCTTGCGTGTCATGCATTGCATATCATGTCATCATGCGCATTTCATTTGTATACGTGTTCGTCTCATGCATCCGAGCATTTTCCCCGTTGTCCGTTTTGCATTCCGGTGATTCCTTCTCCTTCGGTGGTCATTTCTACCTTTCTTTCTTGTGTGGGGGTTAAACATTTCCGGATTGGACCGAGACTTGCCAAGCGGCCTTGGTTTACCACCGGTAGACCGCCTGTCAAGTTTCATACCATTTGGACTTTGTTTGATACTCCAATGGTTAACCGAGGGACCGAGAAGGCCTCATGTGTGTTGCAGCCCAACACCCTTCCAATTTGGCCCAAAACCCATCTAAGACCTCTCCATCATCTCGGTCGTTCGATCACGATCGCGTGGCCGAAAACCGCACCTCATTTGGACTCTCCTAGCTCCCTTTACCTATAAATATGTGTCTCCCTCCGAAATCCTCGCGCAGATCTAACCCTATCTTCGTCCTCCTTGCGCCGCCGGACACGTCCGCCGGACGGCCAGACATGTCCACCCCGTCCAGCCACATCGCCCGTCCAATGAGAGGCCGCCATGTCATCACCGCCGCCTCCCGCATCCAACCCGCGCGCGCCACATGTCCTCCCCGCGCCCCACTTCGTCGGGGCCCGGAGGAGCCCAGATCCGGCCCTCCCCGGGCCCGAGTCGCCCGCGCCCCGCCTGCCTTTCCTCGTAGCCGCGTTCACCACCGAGCCCCCGCGCCGCCGCCCTTCGCCCCGCCGTCGACGAGCGCATCGCTCGCTGGACTTCGCCGCCGCCTCGCCAAAACGCCCCGCCACCACGTCGCAGCCCCGGACCCGCCTGCCTCACCTTCTTCCTCCACCCCGCCACCCATCGTTGTGCCCTTCGCCGCGCTTGTCCGGAGACAGGAGACGCCGCCGGCGACCTCAGGTCGACCCTGTGCTCCTCCTTGTTTCCTTCTCTCTCTCTTCTTCTCTTTTTTCCTCTCTTCACCGTCCCTCTCTCTCCCTTGCAGCAAGCCGCCGACCGGATCTGGATCCCCCGTGCCGGATCCGACCATTTCCGCCGTCCCGGCCTCCTTCCGGCGACCGGCGCCGCCACCGTCCACTCCCGGAGCTCCGGCGATGTCCCTCGGCAGGAGGAGAACGACGACCCGCTCGTGGGCGTCTCCCCCTCACGCTCAGGGGCCCCAGCGCCGGCCCATCCGCCTCGGCCTGCCTCTCCCCCGACCTGGGCCATGGCCCGTGGGTGAGCAGCCCCTCCCCCCAGTCTCCTGTGCATCTGGCCCAACAGTTTCGGCCCATGTCATGTTTTTTTTCAGCGCCTGGGATTTTCCTATTTATCCAGAGATTGCCAGTTTTGCAGAATAGTCCCCCTAGTTCATGCATTTAATAACTCACTAACCGTGCATCGGATTAAAATGTTTTATATATGAAACTTGCTCAGAATTTTGTGTAGATTAATGATATGCAACTTTCATCCATGTTAAAAATGTTGTTTGCTTTAATTTCCTCCTATGCCGTGCTAAAATGATTTATTTCATAACTAAATAACCGTAACTCCGAATTTAATAAACTTTATATGTAATTGGGGTAGAATTTTGCCTAGTTTATCATGGTGGCCTTACTTTGCATGTTTACAACCCTAAAATTGTGTTTAGGGCAGAACAGTACCAAATCTATAATATGCTCATGAGGAGTTTCCGGAATTGTTGTTCGTTGCTTCCGGCCTCATTTAACCTTGACTAGATAGCTAGTTTTACTTTGCTTCACCAATATTTAACGAAGTTGCTTCCGGAATGTAGTGTTTCGTCAATATGCAACGAAGTTGCATAATGAGCTCCACTTAATTTGTAGGATTGTTTGTGCACTTTGCCATGCCATGCATATTTAAACCGGACATGCATCATACTTGGTTGTGTATCATGCCATGATTATGTGGTGGTTGTTTACCATGATTGTTTGCTTCTTTCCGGTGTTGCTTCTTCAGGTTGGTTCCGATAACGTCGCGTTTGTAAGGATCCGTTCAACGTCGTCCGTTTGCCTTCTTCATGGACTCGTTCTTCTTCCTTGCGGGATCTCAGGCAAGATGATCATACCCTCGAAATCACTACTATCTTTGCTATGCTAGTTTTCTCGCTCTTTTGCTATACCAATGCTACGATGCCTACCATTTGCTTGCCAGCCTCCCAAATTGCCATGCCAAACCTCTAACCCACCATGTCCTAGCAAACCGTTGATTGGCTATGTTACCACTTTGCTCAGCCACTCTTATAGCGTTGCTAGTTGCAGGTGAAGATTGGAGGCCGTTCCTTGTTGGGGTATTTATTTACTTGTTGGGATATCACTATATATCTTATTTAATTAATGCATCTATATACTTGGTAAAGGGTGGAAGGCTCGGCCTTATGCCTGGTGTTTTGTTCCACTCTTGCCGCCCTAGTTTCCGTCATATCGGTGTTATGTTCCCGGATTTTGCGTTCCTCACGTGGTTGGGCTATAATGGGAACCCCTTGACAGTTCGCCTTAAGTAAAGCTTTTCCAACAATGCCCAACATTGGTTTTACCATTTGCCACCTAGCCTTTTTCTTTCCCTTGAGTCGGCCAGCTCAAGGGTCATCTTATTTTAACCCCCCCGGGCCAGTGCTTCTCTAAGTGTTGGGCCAACTGAGCGATGTCCGAGGCTACCAGGGGCAACTCTGGGCTGGCTTACCCGACGTCTGGCTCATCTAAGTGTGCCCTGAGAAAGAGATATGTGCAGCTCCTATCGGGATTTGTCGGCACATTCGGGCGGTGTTGCTGGTTTAGTTTTACCCTGTCGAAATGTCTTGTTGTACCGGGATACCGAGTCTGATCGGAATGTCTCGGGTGGAGGTCTATTCCTTCGTTGACCGTGAGAGCTTGTGATGGGCTAAGTTGGGACACCCCTACAGGGATTTGAACTTTCAAAAGCCGTGCCCGCGGTTATGGGCAGATGGGAATTTGTTAATGTCGGGTTGTAGAAAACCTGAACTTGAGCTTAATTAAAATGAATCAACCGCGTGTGTAACCGTGATGGTCTCTTTCCGGCGGAGTCCGGGAAGTGAACACGGTTGTTGGAGTTATGCTTGACGTAGGTTGTTATAGGATCACTTCTTGATCATACTTTCTCGACCGTGCTTTGCCTTCTCTTCTCGCTCTCATTTGCGTATGTTAGCCACCATATATGCTAGTCGCTTGCTGCAGCTCCACCTCATATCTTTACCTTACCCATAAGCTTAAATAGTCTTGATCGCGAGGGTGCGAGATTGCTGAGTCCCTGTGGCTCACAGATACTTCCAAAACCAGTTTGCAGGTGCCGATGAGTCCGTGCAGATGACGCAACCAAGCTCAAGAGGAGCTCGATGAAGATCTTGTCCTTTGTGTTGTTTCGCTCTAGTTGATCAGTAGTGGAGCCCAGTTGGGGTCGATCGGGGACCTTTTGTCGCAGTTGGGGTTCTTCTTTTATTTTGGTTCCGTAGTCGGACCATGAGTGTATTTGATTGGTGTAATGTTTATTCATGTAATTGTGTGAAGTGGCGATTGTAAGCCAACTATGTATCTCTTTCCCTTTTGTATTACATGGGTTGTGTGAAGATTACCTCACTTGCGACATATGCCTTCAATGCGATTATGTCTCTAAGTCGTGCCTCGACACGTGGGAGCTATAGTCGCATCGAGGGTGTTACAAGTTGGTATCAGAGCCTTCCCCGACCTTAGGAGCCCCATTGGTTGATCATTTTTAGCGTACGAGTTGTGTCTAGAAAAATGTTTTGAGTCATTTAGGAATTATATATCGGAGAGTTTAGGAATTCTTTTTACTTCCCAGTCTCCTCATCGCTCTGGTAAGGCATCCTGACGTAGAGTTTTGACTATTCTCTTCTCAAATTTCACTAAAAAAATTTTAGGATCACGCAGGTATCTTAGAATCGTTCCGATGGTTTTATGATGAGAACATTGTCTTGGTGCCTCCTATCAGGGGTTTAGTGGAAGTGTCCCGGGGAGTTGAGCTCTGAGGTGTTGTCGTCATAATTTTATCGTTGCAGTTCTGGAATACCTGAGTTTAGTACGCCGACATCGAAAATCTCTTTTATGCAGTTCGTTGGTGAGATAACCTCGACGCCACCCAGTACTAGGGCGGGAGTTCGGGAGTATTGCCATAACTTGTATAACGGATGCTTTTTGAAGGTTGAGGTAGATGGTTTCCGAAGTTTTTTCTCGGTTATGTGTTGAAGGATGGATACAGCTGGATGTAGGATTTGCTAGTTTGGGTGAGATATTATGCTTCCCCTGTATCCCCAACACCTGATTGCATAACCGGAAAGGTTCGGGAGTTTCATAGGTGGGAATTCAAGTAGCTCTTAGGATATCTTTCTGACAGATGTATGATATGAAATTGAGGTTCGACGTCTAGTGGTCCGCCTATTCACGGTCGGTTTTACAGTGGTCTCGTTGTGTCTTAAAGAGTCCTTGGCTATGCCGACTCGGGGACGCTTCGTATGTCATGTGCACTGCCTTGTACATGATGGTGCTGTACGATCGAGCCCGTGTAGGCCCCACCATGAAAACTTCGGACGAAATCTCTATCATATGTTTGTTCCAGCTTATTCTGCAAGCCAATCCTTTGTTTTGTTTTCAGTTGTGGTATTCGAGTTGCTTCAATGTCAAATGTTGATTCCATACCTTCCCCAAATGGTGTTCTCATACTCCGATGCGAATACTAATCCTTCTTGATAATCGAGATTTTCATGTCAATCCTCTTCTCAACCGATGTGCTTCTCTTCAAATGGATCCGATCATTGCAACATCCGCAAGTTTCAATCTCAGCTTTCTCTACGGTGTTCATTTCATCCATCTCAAGTTGCATTTGTTTTCCCTCCCACCCACCCTTTTTCTTCAAGGACTCAGATTTCTCAATCAAGTATCATTTTATCGATGGAAGTCTCTCCATTGTTTTCCTTCATGTTCGTATCCGGTGATTGTCATGAAGATGCTTACGGAGTTTCAAGTTCATCACTCATTTTCTTCCCCGGTGGTTTCAAGTCAAGCTTTGTTGATCATATCATTTTCCTCGTTTCAATGTTTTCTCATGCTGGTGCAATTCTTAATCATTCACCTCTCGCTATTCAATTGTTCCGGAGTGCTGAAGATATCTCAAAAGGATCGTCTTGTCATTCAAGATCCGTTAATCCTATTTTGAGGATGTTTATCTCGTTCAAGCCTTTTAATTCTACCGGTGCAATATCTCTTTTCAAGTAAATCATTTCAACGGTGTAACTTTTGAGTGGGCCCTAACCCACAGGTCTTTTCCCAGGATCTTACCTGACTCTTCTAATCTCCCCGGAGCTATCATCAAATTCTTTTTTGAAGTTTGACGTAAGAATGAATTATCATCAGTCAAATGCTTTTCTCCTAGATCTTTCACAATTCTTTTCATCGTTGGCTCAACCTCTTCGTTTGATTCTTCCGGAGTGTCTAAATAATTCTTGGTGGTGTTTCTCGTTGGCATTCTCATCATTTGAAGACTGAAGAAGATTTTTACCTCCATATCTTGCTCCATTCTATTCAAGATTCGTGGCTCTAGTTTGCTGCCATCCTCTCATAATTATTTTCTATTGTGAGATTTCTTTTCACCCATCTGGAGTAATTCAGGAGTCTTTTCAGTTTGATTATCCGGAGCCCACCATCTAAGATTTATTCATTCCAGCCTTCAGCTCTAATACTCTAAATCTTACCGGTGCTTCGTTCAAGTGATCTTTAATTGGCTCGTGATCTCTTCGTTCTCATGTATCTAAATTCTCTCAAGCTTCTTCGTTTATTTAATAAATTCTTCCCGGTGTTTCTTTATCTTTACTTCGTTCATTTCCAATTCTTACGGCGATTCGTTCAAGATTTCTCTTCTTATCAATTTATTCGTTATTTCAATTCTACCGGTGGTTCGTTCAATATTTTCCAAAGTTGGCCCTATATCTATCTTAATGCTCTCTACGAGAATAAGTAATATGCCAAATCCATTGATTGTCATCAATTTAATTGGTGAAGGATAAGCATAATGTAATTCTTATTCTTGTTTCATTCAAGTGATTAATTCTTTATTCCGGAGGCTCATAAAAAATTCTTGGTTTCACTTGTTTCATCTTTTCTTTTCCGGAGTTCCAAGTTCTCTCAATTATATCATCACGGAGATCCATCTAAAGCATTGCAAGGTTTCATCTTGTGTTTTCAACTTCTCTTTCTTGTCGTTATCCTTTCGTTACCGGAGTTCTTCCTGGAGATTCTACATGTTGGTTCATCAAGGATTTATATTCCTTCTCGAAATGTTCATCAAGATTCTTTTCTAAGGAGTTCAAGCATTCTTCATCTTGCTATCCGGAGTGCATTTCTGTCTACCTTATCATTCGAGGTGGTATTATGTCATTCTTGATAATTTAAGTTCGGGTTTTCATGATTCACATGCTGTCTAGAATGAGACATTTTTAAATCCATCAATCTCGTCATTGGAGCTATCTTGGGTTATATTTCACCTAAAGCTGTCCCTAAGGATTGTTGCTATTATGGTGCTCATAAATGATCCAAGCTCTTCATTTGTCCTTTCCAGTGCGACATACCTTTCTCATAAATTTGTTCATATCAATCCAATTCTTTTCCGTGAGTGGCAGGTTGTCACCTCATAATACGAGATGTATTCCATAAGACCATATCAAACTTATCCTTTTCGTTGTTGGTTTTCCAACAACTCCGTTCGACCTTTCTCCTAAAGATGCCTTTTCAAACTCTTTTGTGGCAAAAATTGGCATTTTCTTCTCAATTCTCTTATTTCAATTATCTATCTTCTATTCTTTTGTTCTGGAGGCTTTCTGATGTCGCTCTCTTCAACCCATCTTCTTGCTTTGTCCGGATCATTTTTTTCATGTCTATCCATTAAACTGGAGTGCCGTGCCCTTTTGCTCAAGTTCTTTTCATTTTATCAAGTTTTTGCCTTCCGTTTCAACCGGAGCGCTGCCCGAATTTGGTCTTCCTTGATCCCCTTCTTTAACCGGAGTGTTTTTTCTATGTATATCTTCCCTTCAACCTCAAGGTTTCGCAATGCTCTTTGTCCCCCTTTTCTAACGGAGTGCTTTCGACTTTGTTCTCCTTTGTTGTATTCTTTTCTCGAATTTGTTCAACCTAGCAAGGTTCTTTGGTTTCACTTATTGGTCAAAGAAGCAACTTAGTTTTACCGCTTCTCTTTCCCTTTCGTTTTCCCTCCGGTGCCATTCTAGATCTCGGGACGAGATCCTCTCGTAGTGGTGGAGTGTTGTAACGCCCCGAGACCGATGTGCCAGGTGTCATTCAGTTATTCGTTGTTGTTGCCTTATCATTGCTTGCGTGTCATGCATTGCATATCATGTCATCATGCGCATTTCATTTGCATACGTGTTCGTCTCATGCATCCGAGCATTTTCCCCGTTGTCCGTTTTGCATTCCGGCGCTTCGTTCTCCTCCGGTGGTCATTTCTACCTTTCTTTCTTGTGTGGGGGTTAAAAATTTCCGGATTGGACCGAGACTTGCCAAGCGGCCTTGGTTTACCACCGGTAGACCGCCTGTCAAGTTTCGTACCATTTGGACTTCGTTTGATACTCCAACGGTTAACCGAGGGACCGAGAAGGCCTCATGTGTGTTGCAGCCCAACACCCTTTCAATTTTGCCCAAAACCCATCTAAGACCTCTCCATCATCTCGGTCGTTCGATCACGATCGCGTGGCCGAAAACCGCACCTCATTTGGACTCTCCTAGCTCCTTTTACCTATAAATATGTGTCTCCCTCCGAAATCCTCGCGCAGATCTAACCCTATCTTCGTCCTCCTTGCGCCGCCGGACACGTCCGCCGGACGGACGGACATGTCCACCCCGTCCAGCCACGTCGCCCGTCCAATGAGAGGCCGCCACGTCATCGCCTCCGCCTCCCGCATCCAACCCGCGCGCGCACATGTCCTCCCCGCGCCCCACTTCGTCGGGGCCCGGAGGAGCCCAGATCCGGCCCTCCCCGGGCCCGAGTCGCCCGCGCCCCGCCTGCCTTTCCTCGTAGCCGCGTTCGCCACCGATCCCCATGCCGCCGCCCTTCGCCCCGCCGCCGACGAGCGCATCGCTCGCCGGACTTCGCCGCCGCCTCGCCAGAACGCCCCGCCACCACGTCGCCGCCCCGGACCCGCCTGCCTCACCTTCTTCCTCCACCCCGCCACCCATCGTTGTGCCCTTCGCTGCACCTGTCCGGAGACAGGAGACGCCGCCGGCGACCTCAGGTCGACCCTGTGCTCTTCCTTGTTTCCTTCTCTCTCTCTTCTTCTCTTTTTTCCTCTCTTCACCGTCCCTCTCTCTCCCTTGCAGCAAGCCGCCGACCGGATCTGGATCCCCCGCGCCGGATCCGACCATTTCCGCCGTCCCGGCCTCCTTCCGGCGACCGGCGCCGCCACCGTCCACTCCCGGAGCTCCGGCGATGTCCCTCGGCAGGAGGAGAACGACGACCCGCTCGTGGGCGTCTCCCCCTCACGCTCAGGGGCCCCAGCGCCGGCCCATCCGCCTCGGCCTGCCTCTCCCCCGACCTCGGCCATGGCCCGTGGGTGAGCAGCCCCTCCCCCCAGTCTCCTGTGCATCTGGCCCAACAGTTTCGGCCCATTTCATGTTTTTTTTCATCCCCTGGGATTTTCCTATTTATCCAGAGATTGCCAGTTTTGCAGAATAGTCCCCCTAGTTCATGCATTTAATAACTCACTAACCGTGCATCGAATTAAAATGTTTTATATATGAAACTTGCTCAGAATTTTGTGGAGATTAATAATATGCAACTTTCATCCATGTTAAAAATGTTAAAAATGTTGTTTGCTTTAATTTGCTCCTATGCCATGCTAAAATGATTTATTTCATAACTAAATAACCGTAACTCCGAATTTAATAAACTTTATATGTAATTGGGGTAGAATTTTGCCTAGTTTATCATGGTGGCCTTACTTTGCATGTTTACAACACTAAAATTGTGTTTAGGCAGAACAGTACCAAATCTGTAATATGCTCATGAGGAGTTTCCGGAATTGTTGTTCGTTGCTTCCGGCCTCATTTAACCTTGACTAGATCGCTAGTTTTACTTTGCTTCACCCTCTTGCCATATTAATCAACATTTAATATTGTTGGGTACATAAACGAGATCGAACTAAGTAACTTGAGTGTGGTGTTTCATCAATATGCAACGAAGTTGCATAATGAGCTCCACTTAATTTGTAGGATTGTTTGTGCACTTTGCCATGCCATGCATATTTAAACCGGACATGCATCATACTTGGTTGTGCATCATGCCATGATTATGTGGTGGTTGTTTACCATGATTGTTTGCTTCTTTCCGGTGTTGCTTCTTCGGGTTGGTTCCGATAACGCCGCGTTTGTGAGGATCCATTCAACGTCGTCCGTTTGTCTTCTTCATGGACTCATTCTTCTTCCTTGCGGGATCTCAGGCAAGATGATCATACCCTCAAAATCACTACTATCGTTGCTATGCTAGTTTGCTTGCTCTTTTGCTATGCCAATGCTACGATGCCTACCATTTGCTTGCCAGCCTCCCAAATTGCCATGCCAAACCTCTAACCCACCATGTCCTAGCAAACCGTTGATTGGCTATGTTACCACTTTGCTCAGCCCCTCTTATAGCGTTGCTAGTTGCAGGTGAAGATTGGAGGCCGTTCCTTGTTGGGGTATTTATTTACTTGTTGGGATATCACTATATATCTTATTTAATTAATGCATCTATATACTTGGTAAAGGGTGGAAGGCTCGGCCTTATGCCTGGTGTTTTGTTCCACTCTTGCCGCCCTAGTTTCCGTCATATCGGTGTTATGTTCCCGGATTTTGCGTTCCTCACACGGTTGGGCTATAATGGGAACCCCTTGACAGTTCGCCTTAAGTAAAGCTTTTCCAGCAATGCCCAACATTGGTTTTACCATTTACCACCTAGCCTTTTTCTTTCCCTTGAGTCGGTCGGCTCAAGGGTCATCTTATTTTAATCCCCCCGGGCCAGTGCTTCTCTAAGTGTTGGTCCAACTAAGCGATGTCGGAGGCTACCAGGGGCAACTCTGGGCTGGCTTACCCGACGTCTGGCTCATCTGAGTGTGCCCTGAGAAAGAGATATGTGCAGCTCCTATCGGGATTTGTCGGCACATTCGGGCGGTGTTGCTGGTTTAGTTTTACCCTGTCGAAATGTCTTGTTGTACCGGGATACCGAGTCTGATCGGAATGTCTCGGGTGGAGGTCTATTCCTTCGTTGACTGTGAGAGCTTGTGATGGGCTAAGTTGGGACACCCCTGCAGGGATTTGAACTTCCAAAAGCCGTGCCCGCGGTTATGGGCAGATGGGAATTTGTTAATGTCGGGTTGTAGAAAACCTGAACTTGACCTTAATTAAAATGAATCAACCGCGTGTGTAACCGTGATGGTCTCTTTCCGGCGGAGTCCGGGAAGTGAACACGGTTGTTGGAGTTATGCTTGACGTAGGTTGTTATAGGATCACTTCTTGATCATACTTTCTCGACCGTGCTTTGCCTTCTCTTCTCGCTCTCATTTGCGTATGTTAGCCACCATATATGCTAGTCGCTTGCTGCAGCTCCACCTCATACCTTTACCTTACCCATAAGCTTAAATAGTCTTGATCGCGAGGGTGCGAGATTGCTGAGTCCCTGTGGCTCACAGATACTTCCAAAACCAGTTTGCAGGTGTCGATGAGTCCGTGCAGATGACGCAACCAAGCTCAGGAGGAGCTCGATGAAGATCTTGTCCTTTGTGTTGTTTCGCTCTAGTTGATCAGTAGTGGAGCCCAGTTGGGGTCGATCGGGGACCTTTTGTCGCAGTTGGGGTTCTTCTTTTATTTTGGTTCCGTAGTCGGACCATGAGTGTATTTGATTGGTGTAATGTTTATTCATGTAATTGTGTGAAGTGGCGATTGTAAGCCAACTATGTATCTCTTTCCCTTATGTATTACATGGGTTGTGTGAAGATTACCTCACTTGCGACATATGCCTTCAATGCGATTATGTCTCTAAGTCGTGCCTCGACACGTGGGAGCTATAGTCGCATCAAGGGTGTTACAGTCTAGGCCGGATGGTAACAGGAGGCAGGGGACACAATGTTTTACCCAGGTTCGGGCCCTCTTGATGGAGGTAAAACCGTACGTCCTGCTTGATTGATATTGATGACATGGGTAGTACAAGAGTAGATCTACCACGAGATCAAAGAGGCTAAACCCTAGAAGCTAGCCTATGGTTTGATTGTTGTGTCTACGGACTAAAGCCCTCCGGTTTATATAGACATCGGAGAGGGCTAGGGTTACGTAGAGTCGGTTAAATGGTGGGAGATCTACATATCCGTATCGCCAAGCTTGCCTTCCACGCCAAGAAAAGTCCCTTCCGGACACGGGACAAAGTCTTCAATCTTGTATCTTCATAGTCCAGGAGTCCGACCGAAGGTATAGTCCGGCTATCCAGACACCCCCTAATCCAGGACTCCCTCGGTAGCCCCCGAACAGGGCTTCAATGACGACGAGTCCGGCGCGCAGATTGTCTTCGGCATTGCAAGGCGGGTTCTCCTCCAAATTTCGTGTACCTGTTGAATAATGTCCGGTTTCTTGTAAATGTAGCGCTCCTTGGCTTCTACGCCCAATAATGGCCGTCTTCCACGTGTCAAACAAATACGAAAAGTCAGGGTGTTTCTACATTTACACCCCTAGCCGCGTGAATGAGCCGCCTATTTAAGGGGACGAGGATTTAGATCCAAACCACACCTTCTCCCCTCTGTGAGTATTCATCAGAGCGTATCCGAAAGAGGTCCATTTTATCATGGCCGGCTGCCGCAGCTCCTCCTCTCGCCCTTCCAGCCCTTGGCCTGGAGATTGGGAGAGATGCTCCATCCCGCACAGTGAGCTAGTGATGCTCCAGACCAAGGGATTTCTCCCCCCGGCCTATATGGTCCCAGTTCGAGCCGGACTTGCCACCTATAATGGCGAAGAGCAAGCGGAGAGCACCCCCAATCCCTCCAAAGGAGAGCGGGTATGCCTTGTCCCTTACTTAATAAGAGGGCTCGGATTTCCTATTCATCCGTTTCTCCGGGGGCTCCTAGAGTTCTATGGCCTCCAGCTGCACAACCTCACGCCTGCCTCCGTATTCCATATCGCGGGCTTCGTAGCCCTTTGCGAGCTGTTTTTGGGCTGTGAGGCTCATTTCACGCTGTGGAAAAGGCTATTCTGCCTTGTGCCCCATTCTCAAAGGGGTCAATATATCAAATGGGCGGAGCAGAAGTGTGGCGCGTCACCGGGACTGGATATCTATCCGGAACCCCAAAGAAGGCGTCCGAGGACTGGCCTTCGGAATGGTTTTATATAGAGGATGTCCCGCTGCCGGATCCTGTCCGGATCGGCCTCCCTGAGTTCGACAGTGCTCCCCTAAAGAAGGGCCTAAGCTGGTGTCCACGGAGCCCTCAGAGGGAAAGTGATAAGGACGTTCTTTACCTGATGAGCCGGATAAGATTGTTAGCTCATTCCGGACTGACCATGATCGGGGTCATGGCTGCATGCATCATGCGAGGGGTGCAGCCGCTTCAGTATAGAGGCCACCCCATGTGGGACTTCAACGGGGAGGACGACGCCACCCGCCACGGTCATAAGGGGCCGGATTCGGCTGCCCTCTAATAAAGATCTTGTCCGCTTTGTACAAGGGAGAAGAGGAGGAATTTCTCCGCGTCAACCCACAGGGTGGATTTTCTATGTACAATCCCCCAAGTTGGGTAAGTGGACACTTTTACTTGCCCATCCGTTTTATATTCCCATCATTAAATATTCAGTCTAACGACTTCAACGCAGGAACTGCGCCAGGCTGTTAAAGAAATAAACGGCCCTCCTCCACAACCCGAGGATCCGGGACGGTCCGTCAACCCGGCCTCTTAAGAGGATCCGGACTTATCTGTGGAGCTGATTGATGGGGTGTTTCATCAATGGAGCAAGGACAATGCCTTGGTGGCCATTACGGCCGATTACCCAGGGCTACTCCCAGCCTCACAGGTAACTGAGACCGAAGTCCCAGCACTTTGAAAAGGGATCTATCCTCGCGTGTTTTCGATTGCCGTATGACAATCGTGTTTTGCAGGGGAGGTCCTTGAGACGGGAGGCCGAGCCTGTGGCGACTAGCCAATGAGGGGCGGCAAGGCCCCGTGGGCTGAAAAGAAGTGCGGTCCGGGCTGAGACGCCGGCGCAAAGGTATAGCGCGCCATCTTATTCCCAGGTGTTATTCCTTCAAGGCATATTAACGCTCGTGCTCTCTTCAGGACGAAGAGACCTCGCCGGACTATATCCAGAGAGGTTGCCAATCGCGCCTCCACCAGCCAGGCTCCAAAGCCTGGTCCGGAAGCGGAGGCGAACACAAGGCGCGCACCGGACGCTCCTCCGACAAAGGATGCGGACAGGCTGTCTGCCACCAATTCCGAGGTGGAGAGTGCCATGAACCACAGGCGTCGCCGGACAGTTCTTCGCGACGCTTGTTTCTCCCAAGAGGCATTGGATGCCTTCAATTCGGGAGATGCATACCTCCGTGCCGCTCAAAATGGTCTAGCCAGAGCCACGGAGCAATATGTAAAAGACATACGGGTAAGAAAATTTTGGTAATTATATATATACCAGTAGCCACCGAGACTTGAAACAGTTAGAATAGCTGATTTAAGGATCATTTTTTATGCAGGTTCTTACAGAAAAGAATACCCTACTGTTCCAGGAGCTGGAAGAGTGCAAAGCCCAACTTGAGGCCGCACTAGCCGCGGCAGGGGAGCCCAAGGAGACCCCCTCTAGTAATATACGCTTCGAAAGATAAGTATTTTGCAAAGTGCGGCGTGGGTGCAAATCTGACAAATGAAATTGCAGATGGCGCCGGATTATATCCGGAAAAGCAACAACTCCTAGACCAGCTGAAGGCTGGTGAGAGTGTGCTGACAAAGGTGAGGCGGGAGAAGAACGATCTTCAAGATGCCAACACCAAGCTGGGCGTTGAACTGAAGGATGTTCGTGCCCAGCTGTTGGACTCCGTTAAGGAGAATCAGCGGCTTCGACGCGGCATATTTAGTAAGTGCTTAAACGAACTTTGAAAAAAGAGTTCGGCGAGGAAGTAGACTAACAGAGTAATGTCTGTAGGTATGCTAACAGGTCGTCTTGCGGAGTAAATGCCCGGTTCTACGGGTGACCTTCTTCCCGAGCTCTCACAACTGCACGAGCGAGTTCGGCAGGTGATGCAAGGCATCGCCCAGGCCTTGTGGCCATCCGTCTCCATGCCCGAAGGCCTTGGAGAGCTTGTAGAGAAGCTGAAGGGAGCGCGGCGGTGCTTCTGATTGTGGAAGATGTCGGCCTGCCGTCAACGCGCCAGGGAGGCCTGGGCCATGGTGAAGACGCGGTACGCGAAGGCTGACCCAAACCACATGGCCGAGGTCGGACCCGTGGGGCCCGATGGGAAGGAGATCCCTGTGAGCTTAGTATATGGCTAAGTAGAATTGGCCGCAAAGTATTCCCAACAGGACTGTAAGCTTGACAGCTTATTAGATGGTATTAAAGAGGAATACAATCAATCAGATTGACTATGTAATTTTAATTGACATGTGTAATGCCTTCTAGCTGGATTGTAGATCGTTTGTCATGGCCGACCTTTTCGCTTCAACCTCGGGACCTAACGGTCCGGAGTGTGTCCGAATACCCTCGCGGTTATATAAGAACTGGGCTATGCATGGAGACCAGGCGTAGGGGTCATTAGTGCTTGAACAGACAAGTGCCCAACTAGTTGTGTTATATTACATGGTTAGTAAGAAACATCTTCCAGGGAGAATAGTTCCGTTAGGGGTTCCTTTCCCTGGGAGGCATGCCCTAAAGTGCATGTCCATTCTGCGAAAAGAGACACAGGAAAAACATCTGGGGGCATATAGATAAATAAGTGAAAAAAGATCATCTTTAGTTCACCGACTGAATATTCCCTTAAGAACGCTAGCTTTCGGCTTCACCCAGTCTGAGGTACACATCCGGCTGACCCGGCAGTAACAATCGCAGAGGTGCTCCCTTTACAACCTAGCCGAACAATCGGGAACGTAGGGGTAAGCACAGGAGCCAGGCAACCCAGCTTGGCCAAAACTTAAGTCATATCGATGCATATAATGGTGAATAAATGGTACATGCGGAAGTGTGACACATGTGTTGGGCATGAAGCCCGTATAAATAAGCTTCTGTTTAAAGAAGCCCCCAGGTTTAATGAGCGCGGATAGCGCGTCACTTTATGAGCCTTTAAAGGCTATAGGAGAGAGAGAGAGAGGAGAAGGAAAGAAATGTAAGACAGAAAGTATATAAAAAATGGACAGAGGAAGGAGACGAACAGAGAGTCCGGCGCTAGGCATAGAATCTTCGGAGACGGGCTGTGTTCCATGGGTTCGGCTCGAGTTGGTTATCCGATGCATCTCGCAGGCGGTATGCTCCACCAGTCAGGACTTGGTCAATTATGAAGGGACCTTCCCACTTGGACTTGAGTTTGTCCTTTTTCTTGTCTGGCAGGCGTAGAACTAATTCACCAATGTTGTAATTTTTGGCCCGTACTTCTCTGCTTTGGTATCTTCAAGCCTGCTGTTGATAGAATGTGGAACGGGCTTTTGCCACATCACGCTCTTCCTCCAAGGCGTCCAAACTGTCATGCCGATCGAGCTCGGCTTCTCTTTATTCGTACATGCGCACTCGAGGTGAGTCATGAGTTATGTCGCAGGGCAAAACTGCCTCTGCGCCGTACACCATGAAGAATGGTGTGTATCCGGTGGTGCGATTCGGCGTGGTCCGCAGCCCCCAGAGTACGGAGTCGAGCTCCTCTACCCAGTGCGTATTAGATTCCTTAAGGGACCGCACTAATCTGGGTTTGATGCCGCTCATGATAAGACCATTTGCACGTTCGACCTGGCTGTTAGTTTGTGGGTGATAGACGGAAGCATAATCGAGCTTGATTCCCATGTTTTTGCACCAGAGTTTTACCTCGTCGGCCATAAAGTTTGTGTCGTCATCAGTGATGATGCTGTGGGGGATGTCGTAACGGTGTACAACCCCGGATATAAAGTCTATCACCCGTCCGGATTCGGCCGTCTTAACAGGCTTGGCTTCTATCCATTTGGTGAACTTATCCACCATGACCAGCAAGTATTTTTTCTTGTGGGTTCTGCCTTTAAGGGGTCCAACCATGTCAAGCCCCCAGACCGCGAAGGGCCAAGTGATGGGGATAGTTTGGAGGGCGGTGGGTGGCATATGGCTTTGGTTTGCAAAAAGCTGGCAACTGACGCATCGTTGGACTAAGTCCTGGGCGTCTACCCGGGCCGTCGGCCAATAAAAGCCTGTATAGAAGGCCTTGCTTACAAGGCACCGAGATGCAGCATGATGACCGCCGAGTCCGGCATGAATTTCAGCCAGGAGGTTCCGCCCTTCCTCTTCGAAGATGCACCTTTGAAGGACTCCAGTAGTGCTTTTCTTATAAAGCTCTCCCTCATGGACTTTATAAGCTTTAGATCGCCGCACTATGCAGCATGCCTCATTTTGGTCCTCGGGGAGTTCCTGCCTAGTAAGGTAGGCGAGGAATGGTTCTATCCACGGGGCAATGACAGCCATTATTATGTGGGCTGAAGGTGTTATTTCATTGGCAGAGCCTCCAATTATGTCAAAGTGTTTGGTGTCGGGCAGTGCAGTTGGGTCCGGGCTGTTATTGCCGTGTTCCCCTTCCCATACTACGGATGGCTTGAACAACCTTTCCAAGAAGATGTTTGGGGGGACTACATCGCGTTTTGCGCCGATGCGTGCCAGGACATCTGCCGCCCGATTATTTTCCCGGGCTATATGGTGAAATTCGAGCCCTTCGAACCAAGCTGACATTTTTAGGACGACGTTGCGATAAGCTGCCATTTTTGGATCCTTGGCATCAAAGTCTCCATTTATTTGGGATATTGCGAGGTTCGAGTCCCCGCGCACCTCTAGGCATTAAATGCCCATGGATACTGCCATCCAGAGACCATGGAAAAGGGCCTCATATTCGGCTGCATTGTTGGAGTCTGTGTACATTATCTAGAGTACGTATTGAACTGTGTCTCCTGTGGGGGACGTCAAAACAACGCTAGCCCCTAGACCGGCCAACATTTTTGAGCCGTCGAAGTGCATGACCCAGTTTGAATATGTGCCGTACTCTTTAGGGAGTTCGGCCTCCGTCAATTCTGCGACGAAGTCGACCAAAACTTGCGACTTGATAGCTCGCCGTGGCTTGTAAGTTATGTCGAATGGGAGGAGCTCAATGGCCCATTTTGCAATCCGGCCTGTCGTGTCGCGGTTGTTTGTAATATCGTTAAGTGGCACTTCCGAGGCTACTATTATTGAACACTCTTGAAAGTAGTGTCGCGGCTTCCGGGATGCCATAAATACCGCGTACGCAATCTTTTGATAATGCGGGTACCGTGACTTGCACGGAGTAAGGACAGTGGACACATAGTAGACCGGCTTTTGAAGGGGGAATTTGTGTCCGTCCGTTTCTCGTTCGATGACAAGCACTGCGCTTACGACCTGATGGGTTGCTGCAATGTATAATAGCATTGGTTCACCAATTTATGGCGCGGCCAGGACTGGGTTAGTTGCCAAGATGGCTTTTATTTCATCGAGTCAGGCCATGGCTGCATCCATAAACTCAAAGTGTTCGGTGCGCCGAAGGAGGCGGTAAAGGGGTAGGGCCTTTTCTCCCAAGCGGGAGATAAAGCGGCTTAGAGCCGCCACGCATCCGGTTAATTTTTGTATTTGTTTGAGGTCCTTCGGGATATCCAATTGTGACAGAGCTCGGATATTGGCTGGATTTGCTTCAATTCCTCTACCGGATACAATGAAGCCCAAGAGCTTTCAGGCTGGAACGCCGAAAACGCATTTTTCCGGGTTGAGCTTGATGTCGTATGTTCGGAGGTTATCGAATGTTAGCCTCAAGTCGTCTACTAGAGATTCGACATGTCTTGTTTTAACGACCACATCATCTACGTATGCCTCCACTATTTTGCCGATCTGGTTTGCCAGACATGTCTGAATCATGCGCTGATATGTTGTGCCGGTGTTTTTGAGCCCGAAGGGCATTGTGTTGAAGCAGAATGGGCAGTATGGTGTGATGAATGCCGTTGCGGCTTGGTCTGACTCTGCCATCTTTATTTGATGGTAGCCGGAGTATGCGTCGAGGAAACACAACGAATCGTGTCCTGTGGTAGCGTCGATAATTTGATTGATGTGGGGGAGGGGGAAGGGATCCTTTGGGAAAGCCTTGTTAAGGTCTTTAAAATCAACGCACAGGCGCCAGGATTTGTCCTTCTTTGGTACCATCACCAGGTTTGCTAGCTAGTCCGGGTGTTTTATATCTTTGATGAATCCGGCCTCCAATAGCTTGGCTAGTTCCTCTCCCATGGCCTGTCTCTTAGGTTCGGAAAAACGCCGAAGAGCCTGTTTGACTGGCTTGAATCCTTTTAGGATATTTAAGCTGTGTTCGGCCAGCCTGCGTGGGATTCCTGGCATGTCTGAAGGGTGCCAGGCAAAAATGTCCCAGTTCTCTCGTAGGAACTCTCGCAGTGCGGCGTCTACATCAGGGTTTAACAGTGCCTCGATGGAAGCTGTTTTATTGGGGTCCGTTGGATGGACCTGGAATTTGACTATTTCGTCCGCCGGTTTAAAGGAGGTGGACTTGGATCTTTTGTCGAGTATCACATTGTCCCTATTCACCGTGGAGCACAGCGCACTCAGTTCCTCAGCCGCTAGGGCTTCGGATAGCGCCTCGAGGGCCAGTGTGGCTATCTTGTTTTTGGCGCGGAGTGCTATGTCCGGATCACTAACGAGAGTGATAATTCCGTTAGGCCCGGGCATCTTGAGCTTCATGTACCTGTAATGGGGTATTGCTTGGAAGATTGTAAATGCTTCCCGCCCTAGCAGAGCGTGATATCCGCTACTGAATGGGGCCACTTGGAACATGGCCTCTTCGGACCTGTAATTATCCGGCGTGCCGAACACCACATCTAGTGTGATTTTTCCTGTACAACACGCTTCCCGACTATGGATTATTCCTCTAAAGGTTGTGCTGCTTCGCTCAATGCGGTTCCAGTCTATTTCCATTTTTTGAAGGGTTTCCTCATAAATGAGGTTCAATCCGCTGCCGCCATCCATGAGTACCTTGGTAAGATGAAAGTCGTCCACTATTGGACTGAGGACCAATGCGGCTGGTGCTCGGGCTGTTCGGAATTTAGGTTCAGCATTGGCGTTAAAAGTAATAGCCATGTCACTCCATGGGTTTGTTGTTGCTACTTGGTAGACTTCGGCAAGGCTGCGGAGTGTTCTTTTTCGCATATTATTTGATGTGAAAGTCTCGAAGACTGTTAATACCGTACTGGTGTCTCTGGGGTGGCTTTCTGTGGCTTCTAGAATTAGAAGGTCTTCGCCAATTTTTGCCACCTGCCGGAGTATCCAACATGCTCTAAGGCTATGAGTTGGTGTGGCGCCCTCTGCACTGTGAATTTTACAGGGTCCATTAAGCCATCCTTCCAGTACAGTTCTGTGCCCTGTAGAGGGCTTTTGCTTTTTGGTATTGAACCCAGGTGTCTGGCGATGATGCACCCTTTTATTTTGGACAGGGTTTGTATTCAGGGCCGGATTATCCCAAAATTTTATTTCGGTTTTCTGGCGCTTTCCATCGCACAGTACTTTCGTACTATGGACGCCAAGTCAGCGAAGCGTGTAATATCACGGCGACTTATGGCGTTGAGGATTCCCTTGTCCGTGCAATTATTGTAGAAGAATGAAATTGTGTCTTCCTCGCGGCGGTCCTTTATCCTGTTCATAACCAGGAGGAATCTGGCCCAGTAATGATGTACTGTTTCTTCGGGCTCTTGCCTAATTTGGGATAGATCGCTTATGTACGGGTGGGTGGGTGGAATCAAATCCGAAACCTCACCCAATCTGAGACCCAGAGGCCAAGGAGTTTCTGAACTCGGAATTTTGGATTCTTGGATGCTGTCCAATGAATCTAGCCCGTCGCCTGACTTTAAGTTTAGGTCTTGAGTGATGTCCTCCCCTCTGCGGATATCCGGCTTGGAGGGATCGGGAATCCGGACATAGCTAGTTGTCTGTGTCAAAACCAGTGGATCTCGGGTAGGGGGTCCCGAACTATGCGTCTAGGCCGGATGGTAACAAGAGGCAAGGGACACGAAGTTTTACCCAAGTTCGGGCCCTCTCATGGAGGTAAAACCCTATGTCCTGCTTGATTAATATTGATGATATGGGTAGTACAAGAGTAGATCTACCACGAGATCAAGGAGGCTAAACCCTAGAAGCTAGCCTATGGTATGATTGTTGATGTATACGTTGTCCTACGGACTAAAACCCTCCGGTTTATATAGACACCGGACAGGGTTAGGGTTACACAAAGTCGGTTACAATTGTAGGAGATCTTCATATCCGTATCGCGAAGCTTGCCTTCCACGCCAAGGAAAGTCCCTTCCGGACATGGGACGGAGTCTTCAATCTTGTATCTTCATAGTACAGGAGTCCGGCTGAAGGTATAGTCCGGCTATCCGAACACCCCCTAATCCAGGACTCCCTCAGTAGCCCCTGAACTAGGCTTCAATGACGATGAGTCCGGCGTGCAGATTGTCTTCGGCATTGCAAGGCGGGTTCTCCTCCAAGTACTTCATAGAAGATTTTGAACACGAAGATAGTGTCCGGCTCTGCAAAATAAGTTTCCACATATTGCCATAGAGAGAATAATATTTACACAAATCTAATCTGCTAACGTATTCCGTAGTGTGACATCACACCACGGCCAAGCTTTTATTCGAACCTTTACTGTCCCATCTCAGCGCGTTATGCGAGGGGGTTTCCTTGGCACGTCTTGTTAAAGCAGAGATCGTGTCCCCTTATTCCGGGATTCTCATCAATACGGGCATGGGTAACCCAACTGCGCCATTGATTATGGCGCTTGGGAGATAAGCAATTTTTACCAGGCTGGTGGGGACGCGTAGTCGCGTCCACCCATATAAGGGGATAAGGATCCACCTTTTCACCTATGCCTTCTTCCTCCCTTGCTTATCCATTCTCGCGCACTCGAGCTCCAACACCCAAGTCCGCATTTCCCATCTCAACCTTCTCCAGCTATGTCCAGAGCGGGAGGCAAGTGGATGGCCTCCTCCGTTACGGAGGGGCACGTCAAAAAACTAAGGAAGGCCGGATACCTGTCTAACGACATTGCGCACCGGCTTCCCGAAGAGGGGCAGCTCATCCCCACCCCTAGGCCCCATGAGAGGGTGGTGTTCCTCCCCCGTTTCCTCCGCGGACTGGGTTTCCCTCTCCATCCATTTGTCCGGGGGCTCATGTTCTCCTATGGCCTGGATTTCCATGATCTGGCCCTGAATTTTGTCCTCAACATCTTGGCGTTTATCGTCGTGTGTGAGGCTTTCCTCTGCATCCGCCCCCATTTCGGCCTATGGCTCAAGACTTTCAACGTCAAGCCGAAGGTGGTGCGCGGCAACCAGGCAGAGTGCGGAGGCGCCATGGTGGGCAAGATGCCCAACGTCTTATGGCTCGAGGGATCCTTTTTGGAGACCCTGAAGGGGTGGCAATCGGGGTGGTTTTACATCACCGAGCCGCGCGACCCTAAGTGGGTCGCAGCCCCCGAGTTCCGGTCCGGACCCCCAACGTGGCTCACATCCTGGAAAGATGCGGGCCTGTCGTGGGGCAGCAAAAAGGAGGTGACCGGACTGCAAACATGCATCCAATCCCTGGTGGACAAGCAACTCAGGATCGTCAACGTAGTCCAGGTTATGCTCATCCGCCTGAGCCTCCCGTGTCAACAACGGGCCTTCAATCTGTGGGAGTTCAATCTGGCGCAGCACCAAACTCTGAGCAGGCTCTTCGACATGACGTACGAAGATGCCTGGAAGGTGCTTTTCAAGGGCGCCGAGGCTCCCGCATCCGCTAACGAGGATCGCGGATTCAGCGCGCAGCGTCACGCTAGCGCGGTAAGTTATTTGTACCTTTTACAGGGCACTAGTTTTTCATAGTTTAACTATGTGCAGGATTTAAGCTCCCTTACCTTTGACAGGATTGGCAGGCGAAGTCCGGACGGATCGACTGTCCGGCACCTTTGCCCGAAGACCCAGCCGATGCCCACTTGGTGAAGCTGCTGGTTCCGACACCCTATGTGGTGCCGGAGAAGAAGGCCAAGAAGAAGGCCACGGGGACTCGAAAGAGTGCCCGACGCCTGGAGGTGTCGTATTCATCATCCGACGAATCCAAGACGCACTCCTCCCATGAAGATGAGGAGGAGGAAGAAGAGTCCTCTCCCCCTCCAGCGGGGGAAGGGAAGAAAAGGAAGGCCGCCCCAACTGGGGAGGCCGAAGGGTCCAAGAAGGGGAAAACCCTTCCTCCAGACTGCTCCATCGACGCCGATGGCGGCGGAGAGGAGTGGGCGCCTAGGGCCAAGCCCCTGGCCAAATCGTAAGTATCCGGATACCAGAGTAATTAATAGTATTCGTTTACTGCATAGCTTTCCCTTACGTCGAATATGTTTATGCAGCCCACCCAAAGACCGGCTCGACGCGTCGTCGAGCGGCTCACTAGACTCATGGATGTGAACTCGCTTCCGATGGCTTCCTCCCCCCGCCCTACGGACGACACCGAAGTGTTGTCCCAACAGGTTTCAAGCGGGGAGGAGGTGGTCCTGGAGGCGCCGCAAGGCGACCTCCCGGACTCCAGGAGTAAAGGGGAGGAAACCCCCCAGGGCTCCAAGTCTGGCTCTAGGCCGGACACTGCTCCGGAACCTTCAAAGGTTGCAGAGTCTGGCAGGCGACCTCCTTCCAAGAGGAGCCAGCCCACTGTGCCGGCGACCCCCGTCCAACCGGAGGCACCGGACAATTTGTTGGAGGCGCTCCAAGGCGCCTTCATCGATGAGGGGCACCGCACTATTATGAGTGTGGTGATCCAGAAGGTTCAGTCCGCCAAGAGCAGACTGACTGAAGCTTGTACTAGCCTTTTAACAGGCTTTGAGGTAAGTAAAGAATGTGTAAATAATATTACCGCATAGACAGTAGCCCCTGATTTTTGGCATTCGGGAAGAAAAGCCGAATAGAGGATCAAATAAAATTCGCAGGAGTCTAACAAAAACGTGTCAATATGCGTATGCAGGCTTCTCTGCTTGCGTCCGCTGCACTGACTGTGGAAGTGGACACGCTAAAGCAGAACCTCGAGCGGTCCGAGCAAGAGCTCGGGCGTGCCAAGAAGCAGCTCGAGGACAATGAAGGTAAGAAATACCTTGTTTGAGTATATATATATAAGGTGCAATTGCAAAAAATGACAGGATTATCGTGGCTATTGTAGGGGCCATGACTGAGGTGGCGACCCTTAAGCGAGTGCTGGACGAGGCCGAGAAGAGGGCAGCCACGGAGCACACCGAGCGGGAGAAGTGTGAGGCCGAGGTTGGCAAGGTGTGGCAAGTGCTCCAGGCTCTCATGGAAAAACATGAGAGTTTGGAGCTTGACTCAAAGACGCGAGCGTCCGAGCTCGCGGTGGCTATTGAAAATGCCAAGTCTGCCAAGGCCGAATCCCAGAAGACCCTCCAGGAGTTGGATGAGGTGAAGAAGATAGCGGCGGGTAAGGCATTCTTTATGCAAAGCAAACACATAAACGTGAGTTACTTGTTACTTACCCGAATCCGGAGCTCTCCAAGAGCGTTCGCAGATCTTCCCCGGAGTGTGTCCGATGCCGCCGCATTCTATCGAGCCGAGGAGGGCAGCTCGACGGAGAAGGTGTTCTGGTCTCAGTACGCTGAGGCCGGACACCCCATGCCCCTGAGCGACCAGCTGAAGCAACTGGTCGAGCTCCACAAGGCGGCCGAACAGGCCATGAAGGGCCTCATTGTTCGGCTGTAGCCTGGAGGGGCTCTGCCTGGGAGCTATTTCGGGCTGGTGCGGCAGCTGGTGGAGGCTTGTCCAAGGCTCAAAGTCATCAAGCGCTCCGTCTGCATTGAGGGTGCCCGTAGGGCCCTTGCTCATGCTAAGGTGCACTGGGGCAAGCTGGATGCTGAGAAGCTTGTGAAGGACGGGCCACCGCCGGGGAAAGAGCATCGCAAGCCCGAGAATTACTATAAGGATGTTCTGAGGGGTGTCTGCCTTGTGGCGGATGAATGTTCTAGGGATGTAATTTTTGAGTGAAACTTGCTTGTTTTGTCCTGTGCGCTGAAAACTTGTTTATATGCGCTAAGCAATGCTGTTGGAATTTAAAATATTACCTTTTGTGCGGCTGTTTATCAATTCTGAGAGATGGCGAGTCATCGGCTTCTGCCCCCGTGCCGCTAGTGTTGGGGTGTTCGGGTATAAACCTGAGTGCTCTTTTCCCCATGTTTGGGTCCTTCGAGGGAGGCGCTCAGCCCAACGAACAAGGTAATCGGACTATAATGCGTGAACACTCTCACTTAGCCATAG
This sequence comes from Triticum aestivum, assembly GCF_018294505.1. Lineage (NCBI taxonomy): Eukaryota > Viridiplantae > Streptophyta > Magnoliopsida > Poales > Poaceae > Triticum > Triticum aestivum. The sequence goes on from NC_057797.1 coordinate 129,537,631, forward strand.
AATTCTATAATTTTAAATTTCGGCGAAGCCCCTGGTATTCGGAAGACCGAGTTCGGGGCGCTATCCACACCTTGGCCGGACAGAGCCGGCTCCTCGCCCTAAGCGGCATAAGTCTTTAGGGACTCGAAAAAACCTCTCGAACAGCGACCATCTCTCGCTTCATCATGACAGTCAGTTTTAGCTTTCTCCACTGAGGTGCTCGACCCAGCTCAACTCGGGCACAATCGTAGTGGTTCTCCTAGTGCTACCTTAGCCGATATAGCGGAACGTAAGGCACCAAAACATAGGAGCTGGGTAAACCCAACTATTGACCCAAGACATGATTCGGAGCCGATGCATATAATGCTATATGATCGGGGTGCCGCACTTGTTAAAGTGTTCGGACTTCTCACACCATATTGAGGGGTACTAAAGCCCCTGGCGTATTTTGGCCGTACCAACATGTACGGGTGCAACATGTCGTTAAGGAACATATATAAAGAAAAAAGGTAATGCAAAAATAGATGAAAGCTATGCATTGTTTATTAAAAAGGTGTGCGATCAAGGCAGAACGATACAAGTAATGCGATAAGTGGAAGGTTGGACTAGTTAACATGTCCGTTCCAGCGGCAAGCTGCGGAATAGTATGCGGAACGGGGTATACAACTCGTGATAGAGACCACCTGGGAGTTCCGTAATGCGGCGTGGCTTGTCTGCTTCCCTGGTTCTTGCATCGTTTGTGCGGCAATTGAACTGCCGAACAGGCCTTCCGAAGGATGAAGTCCTGAAAGTAAGAGAAAATTAAAAAATCGGCAGCCCCTGGTACGGTTTAAGCCATGTTTTGGGCGTGCCGTGATGGTGCCCCTCCCCCTGTGCCCATGGTATCTCTAGAGCGTAGTTATGTACGCGAAGTACTGGCGTCGCGTTTTTGCGAGGGTTGGGGTTGGGGCCGCATTGCTACGCCTGCTCGGATCATGCCAGGCGGGCTTGTTGTAGGTTACTCCGGGCGCGCTTGACGGTGTCCGGTCGTTTAGTGGCCGGACTGGAGAACTGCCTGGAGAGGCTGCTTTGTACTTCCGCTGCAAGGGCCGCCGTGTGCTCCTCCGTTCGGAGGGAGCGTTCGGTGTTTCCATTGACTGTAATTACTCCTCGAGGGCCTGGCATCTTGAGCTTAAGGTATGAGTAATGTGGTACCGCATTGAACTTAGCAAATGCGGTTCGCCCGAGCAGTGCATCATAACCACTGCGAAACGGGACTATGTCAAAGATTAACTCCTCGCTTCGGAAATTATCCGGAGATCCGAAGACCACTTCAAGTGTGACTGAGCCTGTACAGTTGGCCTCTACACCTGGTATTACGCCTTTAAAGGTCGTTTTGGTGGGCTTAATCCTCGAGGGATCTATGCCCATTTTCTGCACTGTATCCTGGTAAAGCAGGTTCAGGCTGCTGCCGCCGTCCATAAGGACTCTAGTGAGATGAAATCCGTCAATAATTGGGTCTAGAACCAATGCGGCGAATCCGCCATGACGGATGCTAGTGGGATGGTCCCTTCGATCAAAGATGATCGGGCAGGAGGACCATGGGTTGAACTTTGGGGCGACTGGCTCTACCGCGTATACGTCCCTTAACGCGCGCTTCCGCTCCCTTTTGGGGACGTGGGTTGCGTATATCATGTTCACCGTCCACACTTGTGGGGGAAAACCCTTCTGTCCACTATTGTTCGGCGGCCGGGGCTCCTCGTCGTCATCGCTATGCAGCCCCTTGTCTTCATTTTCGGCGTTTAACTTGCCTGCCTGCTTGAACACCCAACAATCCCTATTGGTGTGATTGGCCGGCTTTTCGGGGGTGCCATGTATTTGGCACAAGTGGTCGAGTATTCGGTCCAAACTGGACGGGCCCCTAGCATTCCTTTTGAATGGCTTTTTCCGCTAACCGGATTTAGGGCCTCTGAATCCGGCATTAATTGTCGTATCCTCAGCATTGTCGCCATTAATGCAGCGCTTCTGCTTGTTGCGACGCGACCTGCCACTACTGTCCCTGGTGTCCGAATTACCGGGGTTCTTGGTCATATTGTTGCTACGAGCAAGCCAGTTGTCTTCTCCCGCGCAAAAGCGGGTCATGAGTGTTGTGAATGCTGCCATAGATTTCGGCTTTTCCTGTCCAAGGTGCCGGGCCAGCCACTCGTCACGGATATTGTGCTTGAAGGCTTCTAGGGCCTCAGCATCTGGACAGCCGACTATTTGATTTTTCTTTGTTAGGAACCGTGTCCAGAATTGCCTGGCCGATTCCTCTGGCTGCTGAATTACGTGACTTAGGTCATCGGCGTCTGGGGGTCGCACATAAGTTCCCTGGAAATTGTCGAGGAATGCGGCTTCCAGGTCCTCCCAACAACTGATTGATCCTGTTGGCAAGCTGTTAAGCCAATGCCGAGCTGGTCCTTTAAGCTTGAGTGCGAGGTATTTGATGGCGTGGAAATCATCACCGCGGGCCATGTGGATATGAAGGAGATAATCCTCGATCCATACCGCAGGATCTGTTGTGCCATCATATGATTCGGTGTTTACGGGTTTGAAACCCTCGGGGATTTGATGTGGCGCCTCTGTACTGGGCTATATCATGATGTAGCTCCAATGAGCCTTGTCTACCGTGTTCAGCCCCGCCGAATTTGTAGCCGGCGTGACGGTTACCGTCTCGAGCCGTTGGGCGCCCACGCGATCCGTAGATCGATCTTGTTTGCCTTGCCTTGTCCTCTTACATGTCTCGTAAGTCCGGCGCATATTCCCGTACCTTGGTACGGGGTGCGGCTTGAGTGGAGGGCTGAGAGGCCTCTCTGTCGCAACCACGAGGTGGCCGGTCAGCCGCATCAAGTGCTTCCTCCTCTAATCAGGGTAGCAACCTGCGCTTTGGGTAGCTCTTGGAGGGGCGTTCGAGTTTATCCTCTTCGGCCGCAAGGACTTCAGTCCATCTGTCGACTAGCAAATCTTGATCAGCTCTAAGCTGTTGCTATTTTTTCTTGAGGCTTCTTGCCGTGGCCATAAGCCTGTGTTGAAAACGCTCTTGCTCGACGGGATCCTCTAGCACAAGGAATTCGTCGTCGTCGAGGCTTGCCTCGTCTTCGGAGGGAGGCATATAATTATCGTCCTCGACCTCTCTATCTGTCGCTCTCTCATGAGGGCTGGTTTCTCCATCCTCCTGTGCTAAATCTTGCTGGAGGGGGGTTTTCTTCGGCGCTTTTTGGAGTATTATTATCTCCCATGCTGGAATCACCGTGTTTGTTTTGGCGGGATTTTGAGCGGCGCCGCTGCCGCCGGCGCTTAGGCTGTTTCTTGGAGGGGTCATCCTCCGCTGTTCCATTGCCATCTCCCTCTTTTGGGGTGTCCACCATGTATATGTCATACGATGAGGTGGCTTTCCAGGGCCTAGTAGGCGCTGGTTCTTCATCATCTCCTTCATTGGCATCCATACCGTTGATGTCTTCGGAGTCGAAGTCAAGCATGTCGGTTAAGTCGTCGACAGTGGCTACAAAGTGGGTGGTGGGTGGGCTTTGAATTTCTTCATCGTCCGTACCCCAACCTTGCTGACCATAGTCCGGCCAGGGCTCTCCTGATAAAGAGAGAGACTTCAGTGACTTCAGGATATCACCGAGAGGCGAGTGCTGAAAGATGTCCGCGGCGGTGAACTCCATAATCCGCGCCCAATCAGATTCGATCGGCAGGGGCGCGGAGGGTTCGGAGTCCAGAGAGGAGTCCAGCTCCCTGGAGTCACGAGACTCACAGAGTACGGGGCTGGTGTTCGGCTCAATCTCCGTTAGGGTCGCAGCCCCCGAGGTGGCGTCCAACCTCCCATCCTCGATCGGCGTAGTCGGCTCCGAATTAGGGGTCGGAGCTGACGCGGGTGCGGCCTCCAGGGCACTATTCGGTGGCAGAGCTAAATCATGCTCGTCGTGATAGAGCGGCGCACTCGGCAGTGGCTCGAATCCGTCAAAGATCAAGTCTCCACGGATGTCAACCGTGTAGTTTAAACTTCCAAATCTGACCTGACGGCCAGGGGCGTAGCTTTCGATCTGCTCCAGACGGCCAAGCGAATTGGCTAGTAGTGCGAAGCCGCCGAAGACGAAGATCTGTCCGGGGAGGAAGGTCTCACCCTGGACTGCATCGCTATTGATGATCGTAGGATCCATCGAGCCTGACAGCGACGACATAGAGGAACTCTCAATGAAAGCACCAATGTCGGTGTCAAAACCGGCGGATCTCGGGTAGGGGGTCCCGAACTATGCGTCTAGGCTGGATGGTAACAGGAGGCAAGGGACACGAAGTTTTACCCAGGTTCGGGCCCTCTCGATGGAGGTAAAACCCTATGTCCTGCTTGATTAATATTTATGATATGGGTAGTACAAGAGTAGATCTAGGAGGCTAAACCCTAGAAGCTAGCCTATGGTATGATTGTTGATGTGTACGTTGTCCTACGGACTAAAACCCTCCGGTTTATATAGACACCGGATAGGGTTAGGGTTACGCAAAGTCGGTTACAATGGTAGGAGATCTTCATATCCGTATCGCCAAGCTTTCCTTCGACACCAAGGAATGTCCCTTCCAGACACGGGACGGAGTCTTCCATCTTGTATCTTCATAGTCCAGGAGTCCGGCTGAAGGTATAGTCCGGCTATCCGAACACCCCCTAATCCAGGACTCCCTCACTAGTCCTTAAGATAGATGAAGGGTTGCCGCACTGTCCCTCTACCACGACAACATGATGGGTGACCTGGGGAGAGTTAATCTCTCTCAGATCGGGTTTAGGCCCAATCTGGTCATAATCCGTAGCGACCCCCAGGGTGGCGATGCGATCCAAGAGCTCGTTTAGGGAAGAGAGCTCCATTGGATCTAGCTTCTTGGCAAATTCTAAGCTGACGTGAAGATTGCTTTCGATGACCCGAGAGGTCATCGTCGGCGCAGCAGCCGAACAGGCGCTCATAAGGAAACCACCTAGCCTGAGAGTTTGGCTGACAACCAAAGCTCCCTTAGCAATGGTGCCGTCTTTAAACACGGGATGAGGCATCCTTCCTGATGGCGATGGCACAGAGGAACTCTCAATGAAATCACCAATGTCGGTGTCAAAACCGGCGGATCTTGGGTAGGGGGTCCCGAACTATGCGTCTAGGCCGGATGGTAATAGGAGGAAGGGGACACAATGTTTTACCCAGGTTCGGGCCCTCTTGATGGAGGTAAAACCCTACGTCCTGCTTGATTGATATTGATGATATGGGTAGTACAAGAGTAGATCTACCACGAGATCAAAGAGGCTAAACCCTAGAAGCTAGCCTATGGTATGATTGTTGTGCCTACGGACTAAAGCCCTCCGGTTTATATAGACACCGGAGAGGGCTAGGGTTACACAGAGTCGGTTACAATGGTGGGAGATCTACATATCCGTATCACCCAGCTTGCCTTCCACGCCAAGGAAAGTCCCTTCCGGACACGGGACAAAGTCTTCAATCTTGTATCTTCATAGTCTAGCAGTCCGGCCGAAGGTATAGTCCGGCTATCCGGACACCCCCTAATCCAGGACTCCCTCAGGATCCATGTATGAAAATGAAGTATGGACTTTGACTGACTTGCCCGATGATCGGCGAGCCATAGAAAATAAATGGATCTTTAAAAAGAAGACAGACGCAGATGGTAATGTGACCATCTACAAGGCTCGACTCGTCGCTAAGGGTTATCGACAAGTTCAAGGGGTTGACTACGACGAGACTTTCTCACCCGTAGCGAAGCTGAAGTCCGTCTGAATCATGTTAGCAATTGCCGCATTCTATGATTATGAGATATGGCAAATGGACGTCAAAACGGCATTCCTTAACGACTTTCTTAAGGAAGAATTGTATATGATGCAGCCAGCAGGTTTTGTCGATCCTAAGAATGCTAACAAGGTGTGCAAGCTCCAACGCTCAATCTATGGGCTGGTGCAAGCATCTCGGAGTTGGAACATTCGTTTTGATGAGATGATCAAAGCGTTTGGGTTTATGCAGACTTATGGAGAAGCCTGCGTTTACAAGAAAGTGAGTGGGAGCTCCGTAGCATTTCTCATATTATATGTGGATGACATACTGTTGATGGGAAATGATATAGAATTCTTGGAAAGCATAAAGGCCTACTTGAACAAGTGTTTTTCAATGAAGGACCTTGGAGAAGCTGCTTATATATTAGGCATCAAAATCTATAGAGATAGATCGAGACGCCTCATTGGTATTTCACAAAGTACGTACCTTGACTAGATATTGAAGAAGTTCAATATGGATCAGTCCAAGAAGGGGTTCTTGCCTGTATTGCAAGGAGTGCAATTGAGCACGGCTTAATGCCCGACCACGGCAGAAAATAGAAAAAAGATGAGTGTCGTCCCCTATGCCTCGGCCATAGGGTCCATTATGTCTGCCATGCTGTGTACCAGACCTGATGTAAACCTTGCCGTAAGTTTGGTAGGAAGGTACCAAAGTAATCCCGCCATGGAACACTGGACAGCGGTCAAGAATATCCTGAAGTACCTTAATAGGACTAAGGATATGTTTCTCGTTTATGGAGGTGACAAAGAGCTCGTCGTAAAGGGTTATGTCGATGCTAGCTTCGACACAGATCTGGATGACTCTAAGTCACAAACTGGATACGTGTATATTTTGAATGGTGGGGCAGTAAGCTGGTGCAGTTGCAAGCAAAGTGTTGTGGCGGGATCTACATGTGAGGCGGAGTACATGGCAGCCTCGGAGGCAGCACAAGAAGCAATCTGGGCGAAGGAGTTCATTACCGACGTAGGAGTCATTCCCAATGCGTCGGGCCCGATGACTATCTTCTGTGACAACACTTGAGCTATTGCCCTTGCCAAGGAGCCCAGGTTTCACAAGAAGACCAGGCATATCAAGCGTCGCTTCAACTCCATTCTTGAAAGTGTTCAAAATGGAGACATAGATATTTGTAAAGTACATACAGACCTGAATGTAGCAGATCCGTTGACTAAACCTCTCCCTAGAGCAAAACATGATCAACACCAAAACTCTATGGGTGTGCGATTCATCACAATGTAACTAGATTATTGACTCTAGTGCAAGTGGGAGACAGTTGGAAATATGCCCTAGAGGCAATGATAAAATGGTTATTATTATATTTCCTTGTTCATAATAATTGTCTATTGTTCATGCTATAATTGTGTTATCCAGAAATCGTAATACATGTGTGAATACATAGACCACAACACGTCCCTAGTGAGTCTCTAGTTGACTAGCTTGTTGATCAAAAGATAGTCATGGTTTCCTGACTATGGACATTAGATGTCATTGATAACGGGATCACATCATTAGGAGAATGATGTGATGGACAAGACCCAATCCTAAGCATAGCACAAGATCGTGTTGTTCGTTTGCTAGAGCTTTTTCCAATGTCAAGTATCATTTCCTTAGACCATGAGATTGTGCAACTCCCGGATACCGTAGGAGTGCTTTGGGTGTGCCAAACATCACAACGTAACTGGGTGACTATAAAGGTGCACTACGGGTATCTCCGAAAGTGTCTGTTGGGTTGGCACGAATCGAGACTGGGATTTGTCACTCCGTATGATGGAGAGGTATCTCTGGGCCCACTCGGTAATGCATCATCATAATGAGCTCAATGTGTCCAAGTGGTTGATCACGGGATCATGCATTACGGTACGAGTAAAGTGACTTGCCGGTAACGAGATTGAACGAGGTATTGGGATACCGACGATCGAGTCTCGGGCGAGTAACGTACCGATTGACAAAGGGAATTGTATACGGGATTGATTGAATCCTCGACATCGTGGTTCATCCGATGAGATCATCGCGGAGCATGTGGGAGACAACATGGGTATCTAGATCCCGCTGTTGGTTATTGACCGGAGAGTCATCTCGGTCATGTCTGCGTGTCTCCCGAACCCGTAGGGTCTACACACTTAAGGTTCGGTGACGCTAGGGTTGTAGAGATATTAGTATGCGGTAACCCGAAACTTGTTCGGAGTCCCGGATGAGATCCCGGATGTCACGAGGAGTTCCGAAATGGTCCGGAGGTGAAGAATTGTATATAGGAAGTCCAGTTTCGGCCATCGGGAAAGTTTCGGGGTCACCGGTATTGTACCAGGACCACCCGAAGGGTCCCGGGGGTCCACCGGGTGGGCCACCTATCCTGGAGGGCCCCATGGGCTGAAGTGGGGAAGGGAACCAGCCCCTAGTGGGCTGGTGCGCCCCCCTTGGGCCTCCCCTTGCACCTAGGGTTGGAAACCCTAGGGGTGGGGGCGCCCCACTTGGCTTGGGGGGCAAGCCACCCCCCTTGGCCGTCGCCCCCCCCCCTTGTGATCCAATCTCTAGGGCCGGTGCCCCCCTAAGGGCCCTATATATGGTGGGGGGAGGGCAGCCGCACCAAGTCCCTGGCCCCTTCCTCTCCCCTCGTAACACCTCTCTCTCTCTCGTTGGAGCTTGGCGAAGCCCTGCTGAGACCACCGCTGCATCGACCACCACGCCGTCGTGCTGCTGGATCTCCATCAACCTCTCCTTCCCCTTACTGGATCAAGAAGAAGGAGACATCTTCCCAACCGTACGTGTGTTGAATGCAGAGGTGCCGTCTGTTTGGCGCTAGGTCATCGGTGATTTGGATCACGACGAGTACGACTCCATCAACCCCGTTCTCTTGAACGCTTCCGCTCACGATCTACAAGGGTATGTAGATGCACTCCCCTCTCCCTTATTGCTAGATGACTCCATAGATTGATCTTGGTGATTCGTAGAAAATTTTAAAATTCTGCTATGTTCCCCAACAAGAAGCTGCTGCCTCCCCGAAGGAGGCTGTCTGGAAAGGAGGAATCGAAAATTCCTCTACTTAGGGGAGGAAGAGGACTGCCTCTGAAGATCCGGAGTCCATGGTCTCAAAGAGGGGGAAGAAATCTTCGCCAGAGGGTCCTGTGCCAGGGGATGCCTCGGCCGTACTATGCCCTCAAAGGGATCAGCCCTCCACCGAGCCGTAAGTAGAGAGGGGAGGTTTAAAATGGGAGAAATCCTTGTTTCATTTCTGAGGAAAATAACCGAAATTTTACCTTGTAGTTCGGATCTCAGCCCTTCTCAGCAGAGCTCATCTTTGGGGGATCTTCTTCCGGAGATGATGGAGAGCAGAACGCCTCCCCATGCCGTACCGCCTTACGAGGCGGGCGATCCTGAGGTATCGTCGCGGAGGGTTTCTCCTAATCCGGCAGGGCCGGAAGGCAGTCATATGGCCCCCCAAGGCCATCCGTGTCCGGTCTTTGAAAAAGGCCATCGAACGAGTCTGGCACCGCCTGGTGCTCGGCCGGATGAACTGAAGGATCTGTTAGGACGAGCGTCTACCTCAGAGGAACACCGTACGTTGATGGGTACGGTAATTGAAAGGATTTCGTCCGCTAAAAGCGGGTTGCACGAGGCCGTCAGGAGTTTACTGACAGGTTTTGAGGTACGTGAGGTGATGTACCTTTTGACAGTTCCGCATGTAAGATGCGCCCTGTGTAGATAGTAGCCCCTGAGACTCTGTGTGTTGTCGAAGATGATAGCACGTAGAGGATCATAGTCCCAGGTGTAATTTTGCTGCCTTCCTATGTAGGTGGCAAAGTGTCCGGTGGCCAGCCGGACTGATGAATTTGCCGAGCTAACGTGGCAACTTGACGTGGCAGATGCCGACATCGCGCTTGTCAACAAGCGGCTTGACGAGGCACAAGGTATGTAATTTCTCCGGAGACACCTGGTAAGAGGAGCTTGATGCCAGTATCTTACAGCGTGTGCGCTTGATCCAGATGGGGCCGCTGCCATGGAGAACCTTCGGGCGGAACTTGCCCGAGCCAAGGAGCAAGACAGGAGAAGTGATGCGGCTGCCGTAAAGGCAATTGAAGAGCTGAAAGCCGAACAGGCTGCTCACTGCCGAAGCAAGAAGGAAATGGCCGAAATGGCTGTGAAGTTAAAGAACGCTGTTGACCGCTGCAAGCTTCTTGAAAAAGAAGATCGGGCGGAGCGGACAGATCTGGAGAAGGTCACTACAGCGGCCAAGAATGCTCGTTCTGTGATGAGAGCGATGAAGGAGGAGCTGCGTCAGGCCGGAGATATCGCGGCTGGAAAGCCCTTTATGCTGCGGATGAAGTTCGAGGATCCTAAATACGCTCCGTTGGACCGGATGTGGAGTTCGGCGGACGCATATCTGGATTTAGCTGCGAGTGCCGCTGATGCGGCCGAACATTTCTGAGATCAGAAAGATAGTGAAGTGGAGAAGCTCTTCTGGTCACAATTCAACAATCTGGAGCATCCTCTTCCATTGACCGATCGTTTAGCCGAATGGGCCGAACTGAATAGGTTGTCCGGACTCGCCATGAAGGATGTCGTTAATCATCTGTGGCCGGAAAGGCCAAAGCCGAACAGTTATTTTAGCTTGGTGCAGCAGTTCCTTGGTGTCGTGCCGCATATCAATGCGATGAAGAGGTCAGCATGCATAGAGGGTGTGCGGATGGCCCTTGCCCGTGTCAAGACATACTCGGCGGAGATGGAGGCCGCCGCTGTTGCATCCCAAGATTCGGACGAAGGCCGAATACCTGCTGAGCACTATTTTCAGGAAGTTCTGCAAGGCGCTCGTTTAATAGAGACGCAGTGCTCGAAGGATATTATGTTCGAATAACGTGTATTATTGTAAAACAATATTTTGATGAATTGTAGAAGCTTTTTATACTTGTGCCTGCAAGTATTATAATGCCTCCTGTGCGGCCGTTGAGGTATATGTGTATATAATCTGAAAGATGGCAGTCGTCGGCTTCAGCCCCCACGCATATAATGCGGGGGTGTTCGCAGAAGGCGCATTCTCACACTTGATCCGACGTCTTGGTCCATGAAGGAGGTGATAGCGCAGCGAACTAGGCAATCGTACTATAATGCTTTATCACTTTCACTTAGCCATAGGAGTTTGACAGGGGGCTACTATATAGCCCCTGGTGGCGCCGCACTCGCTCGAACTCGGGGCGCGTGTGTGCCAGGCCGGGAAACGGCCCTTCGTTAATGCGGAGGAATCCCGAAGACTCTGATAGGTCATCGAGTGGTTGACCAGTCTCACGCTATATCATGACAGTCAGTTTTCAGCTTTCTCTATTGAGGTGCTCACCTGGCTGAACCGGGGCACAATCGCAGTAGTTCTCTTGGTGCCGCCTTAGCCGATAGAGCGGAACGTAAGGCAGCAAAACACAGGAGCCGGGCAAACCCAACATTTGACCAAAGACATGATTCGGAGCTGATGCATATAAGGCCAAACTCGCGACGCTGAACACTCCCTAAGGTATTTGGTCTTTATAAAAACGGGCTGAGCAGTGCCCATGATAATAAACCCCTGGTGTCCAGGTACGTGCGAAATTCTGACGTGGCCACATGCCAAGATGCCAGCCTCCTCCTCGGTTATACTGTGAATCCGGGGGATGTGCATCAACAAGAGACAGTGAAAAAGGTTTACGCAGGGTCTTAATCTAAAGAGAATCCTTGGGACGGGTTCCAGCTGCACGTCTGCGCCTGTGTCTCCGTTGCGCCGTGTCCTGGACGGGTGTAGCACGGTGTTCATCTGTAAAAGAGAGGAACTTAGTTGAAAGAAGAATAGTCGTGCGAAATATATGTTGTACTAAGTAAACAAAGTATAATTCAAGATGGGGAAAATTGAGCCTTATTGTCGCTTATTTTACATATGTGGAGCCCCTTGTATAGGGGTGTACGGCTACAAAAACCTTTATCAATTATAAGTTTGCTCCGGACTCACCTAGCCATGTTTGTGGTCTTAATGACCTGTTAGATGCTTTTGTTGGTGAAGTTGTTTTAATGTGTGGCTGTCAAGGCAGCCATATAGTCTTCTGCGCGCGAGGAACATTCAATATTTCCCTTTAGTGAGATGATGCCTCGTGGGCCGGGCATCTTAAGCATGAGAGATGCATAATGCGGTATTGCGTTAAAGCGGACGAAAGCTTCGGGTCCCAGTAGTGCTTGATAGCCACTTGAAAATGGGGCGATGTGGAAGGTTAGCTTTTCATGGTGGAAGTTATCGGGGGAACCGAACATTACTTCTAGCAGGAGGGAACCCGTGCAATGGACATCCGGGCCTGGCGTTACTCCTTTAAAGGAAGTGTTGCTATGGCAAATTTTTGTTGGGTCCATCCCCATTTTGCGGACTGTGTCCTGATATAGCAGGTTTAGACCACTGTCGCCGTCCATCAGGACTTGTGTAAAGTGGAATCCGTCGATTATCGGATCTAATACCAAGGCGGTCCAACCTGCGTTCCGGATACTTCCGGAGTAATCCTGATGGTCGAAGGTGATTGGTTTTAACAACCAGTGGCGAGACTCCTTTGTGATAGGCTGCATGGCGCGTATCTCTATAGGCGCCACTTTGTTTTTCCCTTTTGTCACGTGAAGTAAGTTTACTGTTTTGACTTCTTGTGGGAAATTCTTTTGTTTCTCGGTGCTCTGCTTGTGGGGTTCGTCATCGTCCTCACTTGGTGTATCGAGCCCCTTGTGTTCGGTGTTGAGTTTGCCGGATTGAAGACCCAACATTCTCTGTGGGTATGGTTTGCAGGCTTCCCGGGAGTGCTGTGGATTTGACATATTTTGTCCAAGATTTTGTTTAGGCTAGATAGCTCGTCCCTGTTATCCTTGAGGGGCAACTTTTTCTGACCCTGTCGAGAGCTTTTGAATCCGGTGTTGACTAACGTGCTCTTCGGGCTGTTTCCCTTATTTCGGCGCTGGTCCTTGCTGCGACGCGGTTTCCCGTTTCCGTCCCTGACTTCGGATGTACTTGGGTCGCTGGTGCTACATCTTGCCAACCAGCTGTCCTCTCCTGCGCAAAAGCAGGTCATGAGGCTTGTTAATGCGGCCATTGTTCTTGGCTTTTCTTGGCCAAGGTGTCTGGTGAGCCATTCGTCTCGAACGTTGTGTTTGAAAGTTGTTAAGGCTTCGGCATCCGGACGGTCGACTATCTGGTTCTTTTTAGTAAGAAATCTGTTCCAGAGTTTCTGGGCTGACTCTCCGAGCTGTTGAGTTATATGACTTAAATCATCTGCATCCGGAGGCCGGACATGGGTCCCTTGAAAATTTGCCCGAAAAGCATCCTCGAGCTCTTCCCAACTTCCAATGGTGTTTCGGGAAGGCCTTTAAGCCAATGCCGGGCTGGCCCTTTGAGCTTGAGGGGTAAGTATTTTATGGCGTGGAGGTCGTCTCCTCTGGCCATATGGATATGGAGGATATAGTCCTCAATCCAGACTCCACGGTCTGTCGTTCCGTCATACGCCTCTATGTTTACGGGCTTGAATCCCGCTGGAAATTCATGGTCCAGCACCTCATCGGTGAAACATAGGGGGTGTGCAGCACCCCTGTATTTGGGTGTGCCATAGTGTTCGGATGTTTGCTGTGTTGCATTGCTTACTAAAGCTTGCTTTCTTGGCCCATAGATAGATCTGGCTGGGCCATCTTTTTGATGCGAATCCTTGAGTGGGTCGCGTGCTGGCTTGTGTGCGGCGCCTCTTGCCGCTCTATATTGTCCATGGGGTCATTTATCCGACCGGGTGGCTTCCTTATTTGTTGATTGCGGAGGTTCTAAGGCCTCCTCATCACATTCAGGCAGGAGCTTTCGCTTCAGGTAGCTTTTTGTGTGGCGACTGTCGCCGTATTTGTCTGTGGTGTTGAGTACTTTGCTCCACCTGATTCTAAGTGCATCTTCCACAGTTTTGAGCTTCCGCTTCTGCTTTTTCGGGCTACGCGCAGTGGCGACGAGCCTTTTGTGGAGGTTCTTCTGCTCCAGGAACTTGTCCGGCATGAGGTCGTCCGGACTGTTATCTTTGCCGGGGACGGGTTGTGCGGTTTGTTTATCCAAGTTGCCTTGTTCGGACGGTTGCTCGATGCCATGTCCATCGTTCGCCGGCTCACCCTGCTTTGTGGCTGGGTCTGTATGACCGCTGTCTCTGTCGAGGCGGGGCTTGGAGCGGCGCTTACGCCGCCGCTTTGACTGCTTTTCGGAGGAACAACCCTTCGTTGTGTCCTCCTGTTCGTCCTCGTCGTTTCCTTTGGGTGTGTCCAACATGTATACATCGTAGGACGGGGTGGCTGTCCAGTGCCCTGTGGGCGCTGGTTCCTGTTTGCCTCCTACATCGTCATCCATGCCGTCGATGTCTTCGGAGTCAAAGTCAAGCGTGTCGATTAAATCATCGACAGTGGCTACGAAGTGGGTGGTGGAAGGGCGTCGAATTTCTTCGTTGTCCGCATCCCAATCCTGTTGGCCATAATCCGGCCAGGGCTCTCCTGACAAAGAGAGACCTTAGTGAATTCAGAATGTCGTCGAAGGGCGAGTGCTGAAAGATATCTGCGGCGGTGAATTCCATAATCGGCGCCCAATCGGATTCGATTGGCAAGGGCGCAGAGGGTTTGGCGTCCGAAGCAGGGTCCGGCACCTTGGAGTCACGGGCTTTGCAGAGGATAAAGCTAGTGTTTGGCTCGATCGCCGTTGAGACTGCAGCCCCCGAGGCGGTGTCTAGCCACCCGCCCTTGATCGGCGCAATTGGCTCCAAGCTAAGGGTCGAAGCTGTTGCGGGCGCGGCCTCCAGGGCACTGTTCAGCGGTAGAGCTAAGTCATGCCCATCGTGACAGTGCGGCGCGCTTGGTTGTGGCTCGGATCCGTCGAAGATCAAGTCTCCGCGGATGTCAGCCGTGTACTTCAAACTTCCAAATCTGACCTGACGGCCAGGGGCGTAGCTTTCAATCTTCTCCAGATGGCCAAGCGAATTAGCCTGCAGTGCAAAGCCGCTGAACACGAAGATCTGTCCGGGGAGAAAGGTCTCACCCTGGACCGCATCGTTGTTGATGATCGGAGGAGCCATCGGGCCTAAAGGTGACGACACAGAGGAACTCTCAATGAAAGCACCAATGTCGGTGTCAAAACCGGCAAATCTCAGGTAGGGGGTCCCGAACTGTGCGTCTAGGCGGATGGTAACAGGAGACAAGGGACACAATGTTTTTACCCAGGTTCGGGCCCTCTCGATGGAGGTAAAACCCTACTCCTGCTTGATTAATATTGATGATATGGGTAGTACAAGAGTAGATCTACCACGAGATCAAAGAGGCTAAACCCTAGAAGCTAGCCTATGGTATGATTGTTCTTCGTCCTATGGACTAAAACCCTCCGGTTTATATAGACACCGGAGATACAAGATTGAAGACTTCGTCCCGTATCCGGATGGGACTTTCCTTGGTGTGGAGGGCAAGCTCGGCAATACGGATATGTACCCATTGTAACCGACTCTGTGTAACCGACCTTGTGTAACCCTAGCCCCCTCCGGTGTCTATATAAACCGGAGGGTTTTAGTCCGTAGGACAACATACAATCATATCGTAGGCTAGCTTCTAGGGTTTAGCCTCTTCGATCTCGTGGTAGATCAACTCTTGTACTACTCATATTATCAAGAATAATCAAGCAGGACGTAGGGTTTTACCTCCATCAAGAGGGCCCGAACCTGGGTAAAATATCGTGTCCCCTGCCTCCTGTTACCATCCGCCTTAGACGCACAGTTTGGGACCCCCTGCCTGAGATCCGCCGGTTTTGACACCGACATTGGTGCTTTCATTGAGAGTTCCTCTGTGTCGTCACCATAAGGAAGGATGCCTCGTCTCGTTGTTGAGAACAACATCACCGCCGGGGGAGCCCTGGCTGTTGGCCAAACTCTCCGGCTAGGCACTTTCATCATGACCGCCCGTTCGGCTGCTGCCCCTATGATGACTTCTCGGGTCATCGAAAACAACCTCCATGTCGGCTCGGAATTCGCCGAGCAGATGGATCCAATGGAGCTCTCTTCCCTAAACAAGCTCTTGGATCGCATCGCCGCCTTGGGAGTCACTATGGACTTTGATCGGATTGGGCTTAAACCCGATCAAAGGGAGATTAACTCTCCACTGGTCACCCACCATGTTGCGGTGGTGGAGGAACAATGCGGCGATTCCTCTTCTATCTTGAGGACTAACTATGTCCGGATTCCTGAGCTCTCCGAGCCGGATACCCATTTACGGGAGGACATCACCCAAGCCCTGGACCTAGAACCAGGTAGCGGGCCAGACTTATCGGGCAACATACCGGAACCCGAAATTCCAATATTGGAAACACCTCGTCCCCTGGGTCTCAGATTGGGTAGGGGTTCGGACTCAATTCCACCCACCCACCCAGACATAAACGATCTTTCCCACATCAGGAAAGAGCCCCATGAAACAGTACATCATTATTGGGCCAGATTCCTCCTTGTGATGAACAAGGTTAAGGACTGTCGCGAGGAAGACGCAGTCTCATTTTTCTGCAATAATTGCACGAACAAGGGAATCCTTTGTGGGGACCCCGACTCATAAGTCGAGATCGCCGAATGCACGTGTACAGTGATCCCGGAGATCAATGCTCACTGAACACACAGAAGCTGAATAACAAGAGTCTTACATCCATACATACTGTTCTACACAAGTAGGACCATTATGGTCAAGTCTTGAGTGTATCATCGTAGCGGAAATCTTCAATAACAACTTGGACCCATGCCATCTGCCTTAACCCTACAGGCATTCTGACTGGGAAGCATCCTAGCTCGCCTGTTCGTCGCCGAAGTATTCTTCATTATATCTTGTTCTTTCATGCCTGGCCAATAAAATAACCAGTGGCAAGCCAATGAGTACTTTGAATGTACTTGCAAGCAACCCATGTTTTGGCTCAAGATACATCAATGCATGATATAGGTAAATTTTTGCAGAAAGCTAGTTTTGAGTGCAATGACATGTTCAACAACTTATAAGACATGCATCAGGAGAATTCAGTTAACCATGAGGACAGGTTATAGATATCAACATAAATAGCATGGGCATCAACCCAACTCAATCATGTCAAGTCCTTTGACTTGACCCACGTAGATCTTCCCACTTATCCAAACACACACACTGGTTTGTAACATGTGGGCGTAGCCCAAGAGCGGTTACCCAACTGTCCTTGTCCGTGGACACGACTATTCGAATAGTTTTACACTCTGCAGAGGTTGCACACTTTACCCACAAGATCCGAGGAACTTCCGTGTCATCCACGACTCGCGGTACCTCAAGTACCCGGGGTAAGCACCCGATCACTATCTTTCCCTAGACGACACTAACATAGAGTCCACTCGATTGGCAGTAACCCCCATGCCCAACATTTCAAATCTTAAAATTGTGGAGCCTCGCTCCCATTTTCATCACATACCACAAGCACGGGGTACCAACGGTGTGTCTGGTGCCCTGTGAAGACAGTCATGGCCGCCCTACTTGGCACGACCCAGTACCGAGAGAGAGCACCAACTCTCCCCCATCACTAGTAATGCGGGCTCCAAGCTAGTATCGGCCTAGGTAATCAATAATGCCTTGTCCCATACAAGGGTAGAGTGGTTGCGCATGTAAGGTTGGAATAACGGTCGCAACTTAAACCAATCCGTTTTGAAAACAACACACACACTTGCCTCAGTACACCACTTCGTCATCAAGTGGCTACCCAACTCATCATCTCCCCCGGGCATAAGTGGCACCCAATGGGGTTTTCGAGAAGTCTTTTGAAAATACTTTGTCTCCATCACCATGCATATACCCGTCCCCTTTTTGCGTAGCAACTACTTTAGCATCCTATCTACTCCCACCGGCATAACCCTCATAGGAAGGTAGGGTCATGCACAATGCAAGTATCAACAAGGAAGTAACGAAGGCAACCCACCAAAGTGGTTACCATCTCATCATGATCCCGATGCAACAATAATAAAGTGCTATATGACATGCATAAAAAGGGTTTCATAGACATGGTCAAAGGGCTGCTTGCCTGTTTTAACATAGTCTTTGAGGTCTTCAAATATCTCTGGTCCAACTCTGAGCATTTCGTCTACTTCGTCAACTATCGTCGAAAGCAACCATAATAAGCAACATAACAAGGCAGGAAATAAAAGTGCTCTAAAAATATTAATTTGACTTTTCTAGGACATCTCTGGTTATATGAAAAATAACCAGAGTGGTTTCATTGGAATTGGGTCAGTGGATATTTCTAAACATTTTGATATGATGGAATCAAGGGGTATATGGGTTTGCAAGAAGTGTATAGAAATATATTTTTGAAAAATGAGCAAAGGCACCCATTTACCAAACCATGAGTTTAGAAGCATCTAGGAGTTGGTTTCACTGGATTTGGAGTTCAAATGAATATTCTATGGATTTGCAAAGTTGACAAACATGAAGAAATGGCTCATTATTTTGTGGGGTACAGAAAGTATTAAGAAAAATGCTCATAAACTAAGTTACGAACTTAGAAACATCTAAGAATTTGAATCATGGCATTTGGATCAAATTTGAGCTCTCTGTGATTTTCTAAAGTTCATCACAGAAATGGAAAATGGGATTTTGATAAATATTTCTGAGGAGAAAGTTTCTGGAAAAATGTGCAAATAGCACCATGTGATAGATCATGATTTGTGGATCCCCTAAAAATTTGAATCATCAAATTTGGATATCATTTGAATTATTTGTGGATTTTACAAGTTTACAGAAAAAAGAAAAAGGAAAAGGGGTTTACCCAAACGGGCTGGACCTTGGCGGCAACAGCGTGCATTGGGTGAGGCTTAACGGCAGGGCGCCACTGGGCCGGCCCAGCAGCTCAGCCGCGCGCGCTGGGGGTGACGCGGGAGGCGGCTCCGTGGAATACGCCTTCACGCGGGAGAGGCGGAATTTCTGCTGTCCGTCTCCACTTAAACGGGCGGTGCCCACCCACCGGGTTGCTGACGAGCGGGGCCCGGGGCTCAGGCCGTCTCCTACCTCCCGCTCGAATAGAGCAGAGGCAAGGGAGGCGAGGCCGAGCGACGCCGGTGCTCTCCCGGGCGGCACAGGCCACCTCCGGCGGCGCCCGACACACCGGAGGACTCAGCGCACCGCGGCGCACCCGTCCATGTGCTGCACGCCCATGGGGGAGCCTGGGAAGAGGAGGGCTTCGGGTGCGGCGGACCGGGGCTGACGGCGGGCTCGGCAAGGCGAGGAAGGCACGGGGAGGAGGGAATGGAGCACGGGTCGAGTTGGCGGTGGTGATGAGAGGGTGTGGGTGTTGTCGGATTTCGGGTTCCGGCAGACCCTTGAGGTT
>NC_057797.1:129556972-129589825 GCF_018294505.1 Triticum aestivum
GGATCTGAACTATGGAAAGAACAACACAAGAGACACAGGGTTTATACTGGTTCGGGCCACCGTTGTGGTGTAATACCCTACTCAAGTTTGTGGTGTGGTGGATTGCCTCTTGGGCTGATGATGATGAACAATACAAGGAAGAACAGCCTCGCGAGGGTCTGTTCTTGGCTGGGGTGATGAACTGCTAGGAGGAGCTCAGTCACCTCTCTCTCTGCCTTGTCTCACTCCCTGTCCGTCCCCCTTGCTCTGTGGGTGGCTGGTCCTATTTATAGAGGCCCTGGTCCTCTTCCCAAATATCGAGCGGGAAGGGAGCCAACAATGGCGGGCTAATTTGAAGGGGGACAGCTAGTATCAACTATCCTGACAAAAGTAGTCTTCGCCTGCGCAAAGCTCTGGTGATGACGCCGTCTTGGGCTCCACGGTGACCTCCGTCTCGTAGTCCTCCTGGTCTTGGTCTTTTTGCATCGAAATGGCAACCTTTGCCTGATGCCTCGGTACTCCGCGGCTGCGCTTGCCCCCTTTGCACCGAAGAGGAAGGGAGGACGCTGCGCAGGCTGGCACCCGCCTGGCGCCCCCGGTCGTCATGGCTTGCGTCACGGGCACCTCATGAGGTACCCCGCCTTGATCTCTCCACCTCCTCGTGAGCCAGCCTGACGAGGCCGTGCCTGAGGAAGCTCCGCGTCGTCTGCCCCACGAGGCTTGGCCCCTCGCGAGGGTCTTGGTTTTGTGTTGGTGAGGATGGGCCGAGCTGGGCCCCCCTTTGAGCCACGCCGCAGGCCGCAGGCAGGCAAGTCTGGGGACCCCCGTTCCCAGAACACCGACAGTAGCCCCGGGGCCCAAGGCGCGCCCGGACTTGGCCGTGCAGGGAGGCGGAAGGGCAAGGGCGAAGCGCCGCGGGCCCTAATAGCCTGCGGCCTTGGGCGCCGCGTGGCGGTTGATTGGACGTGGGCGTCTCCACTTCCCCATGGCGCCTCGGCAACTGCACGGATTGGACAAGTCCCTGCATGCAAAGCGGGTCATAATTACCTGCGATCGTGGGGGCCGTTGGTTGGCCACCGCCAGCCATAAGTATGGACCGGCATGCGCCCTTCCAGTTCATCCCCCCTTGCTTCTCCTTTTTCTTCATGGCCCCGTCGAGGAGGTTCTCGGTCGCTGAGAAGGGAAGGCTTGCCGGGTTGAGCGCGCCTCTACCCCACCCAAGCGCAGCCGAGGGTGCCCTCGCAAACACCCTGTGGCCACCACGGTGGCTCCCCGCGGCCGCGGAGGCGATCTTCAGCACAGCGACGGGCGGATTGCTGCAGCCGGGGGGCGCGCTCCGGCCGCGCGTCCCCCTAGGCCGCGCTTTGGTGCTGCTGGAGTGCTGCCGGAGTTCGTCGTGTTGTCGGCGGAGCCGGCTAGCACCCGGCTTCCGCTTCCTCGCTTCCTCCTCGGCGAGCTCCCGCTGGCGCCCCGGACGGCCTCTGGCTCCAGGCCGACGGCTGCTGCAGCCGGGCCTCATGGGTCTCACTGGAGGTCTGTGCGGCCGGGAGCCTGTTCCTGGCCCACGGTTGGCAGACGTTTTCCCGCGCGCGTGGCCTGAGCCGTCGGTGCACCCTACACTTCAAGTTCGACGGCGATGCCACCCTCTACGTGAGGGTGTTTGGGGAAGATGGTCGCCGCGCAGGGTGTTGCCCCGAGGGTGATGACCGCGGCTGGGAACCCAGCTCCGGCGATGATGGAGAGGGCAGCGCTCGCGCGGCTGGCGGCGCTCGGGGTTCCTCAAGCTTCTCCGGTTCTTCTTCAGGTGGCGACTCCTCTAGCGGTGGCCGCGGTCAGCCTCCACGCCATCGTATCTGCTTGGGGGGTGGCAATGTGTCCGCCCGCCGTCGCGCCCTGGTGAAGCATGAGAGGGAGTCCGCCTGAGCTCCGGAGGCAGCTCGGGCCTTCCCTGCGGGCCAGAGTGAGGCGATCCGCGCCGGATTTGTTCTTTCTTTTCCTTTTTCCTGCGTAACAAAGACAATAGTGCGGAGCCCCGCAGGGGCGTGTTTGGGTTATTGCTGTTAATCATCGTTTTGCTTTCGTTACTGTACCTTCCGGCTACATGCCCGAGCATGGATAGTTCCCGGCCCCGGCCGTGGGGGGGCGACCGACCCAGGCCCTTTGTTTGTGTCGCGGTGCCCGTGGGGCACAGACTGGATGGGTGCTCCTGTAAGGGGCCCAGGTCGCGAACTCTTTGAATGACCAGGATAGGAACGCTCGCGAGGGCACTCAGCTTCCCCGCTCGCAAGGCCTTGCGCAAGAGAAATCGAGGCAGGAGAGTGAAAAGTCAAAGAACCTCGAGCCAAAGACAACAACAACTTCAATAAAACTTCGAATGAGAAGGAACAAGCCAACTGCGGAAAGCAAATGAAAATCCGCGTCCGGCACCTAATATAGTCTTCGACGTCTTCTCACCAGGGCGGAGCTAAGTGCTGCCACTGGGCGTGGGAGGGAGCCCCAGGGCCTGAGGCCGGCACTCTTGAGACTCCGGGGCGTGTACAGCCCCAACTCATTATTACATGAGAGTGTCACGGGCGGCGAGCTTCACAGGCGTTGGCCTTCTTCACAGGCTCTAGGCCTTTTCCAAAACGCGATAGCTTCACAGGCATTTGCCTTCTTCACAGGCTCCGGGCCTTTTCCAAAACGCGATAGATTCACAGGCATTCGCCTTCTTCACAGGCTCCGGGCCTTTTTCAAAACGCGATAGCTTCACAGGCATTCGCCTTCTTCACGGACTCTGGGCCTTTTCCAAAACGCGATAGCTTCACAGACATTCGCCTTCTTCACAGGCTCTGGGCCTTTTCCAAAACGCGATAGCTTCACAGGCATTCGCCTTCTTCACAGGCTCTGGGCCTTTTCCAAAACGCGATAGCTTCACAGGCATTCACCTTCTTCACAGGCTCTAGGCCTTTTCCAAAACGCGATAGCTTCACAGGCATTCGCCTTCTTCATAGGCTCTGGGCCTTTTTAGGGGTAGAACCTCCGGAGGTGCTGGATGTTCCATGCATTCTGGACTGGCACCCCCTCCTGAGTCTCCAAGCGTGCGGAGCCGGGCCTGGAAACATGAACAACCTTGAACGGGCCCTCCCACATGGGAGAGAGCTTGTGCAGCCCCTCCCTGGAGAGAACCCGCCAGAGCACGAGGTCTCCTACCTCGAGAGTTCTGGGGCGGATGTTGCGGCAGTGATATCGCCGCAGTGCTTGTTGGTACCTCGCCGCTCGTAGCACGGCTTCTCGGCGACGTTCCTCCCAGCACAAGGTCCATCCCCCGCATGGCGTCCTGCTGCGCCTCGTCAAACGCCAGGACCCGCGCGGAGCAATGTCTAACCTCGTGAGGAAGGACCGCTTCAGCTCCGTAGACCAGGAAGAACGGGGTCTCTCCAGTCGGCTTGGTCGCGGTTGTGCGGATGGACCACAGCACGGACTGAAGCTCGTCGTACCAACCTCTACCGCAGGCCTCCAGCTTCTTCTTGAACGTCCTGGTCTTGAGGCCCCTCAGGACCTCCGCATTGGCTCGCTCGGCCTGGTCGTTGCTTTGGGGATGCGCCACCGAAGCGTAGCATATCTGCGTTCCAAGGTTAGCACAGTATGTTTTGAAGAGGTTACTGGTGAACTGCGAACCGTTGTCCATGATGATGCGATTCGGCACCCCGAACCGGCTCACGATGCCCTTGATGAACTTGACCGCGGAACCCGCGGGACTGGTGCGGACAGCTTCTACTTCAGCCCACTTGGTGAACTTGTCCACGACGACATAGAGGTAGCGGTAGCCCCCAGGCGCCCGAGGAAACGGGCAGAAGATATCCAGCCCCCAGACTGCGAATGGCCACGAAAGGGGTATAGTCTGCAAGCCTCCTGCTGGCTGATGGATCTGCTTGGCGTGGAACTGGCAGGCCTCACAAGCTTTCACAAGTTCGACGGCGTCATTGAGCGCGGTGGGCCAATAAAACCCACTGCGGAACGCCTTGCCGACGAGGGTCCGTGATGATGAATGATGCCCACAATCTCCGCCGTGTATATCTTGTAGCAGTTCCTTCCCTTGCTCCCTGGAGATGCAGCGCAGGGATACATCATTTGGCCGCTTCCGCTAGAGCTCTCCGTCCTTGATGCAATATGTCGTGGCCTGGCGTGCCACTCGCTCCACTTCCTCCTCCTTCTCCGGCAGGGTCCCTTGCATTAGGTAACTCCGGAGCTCCGCGATCCAACATCCCTCTTGAGGTTCCATTGTCAGGAGTAGACGTGCTCCTGAGGCTGGGCCATAGCAGGAGCCCCCGAGGCAGGTGGCTGGGGGAGCTCCTCCCGGGGCTGAGCCGTGTTTGATAATGACGGCAGGGTTGATGGCTTGAAGAGCCGCTCCTCGAAAACACCAGGCTCCTGAGGTAACTGCCTGGACGCCCGTTTGGCGATGTTGTCGGCCTCCTGATTGGTGCCACGGGGTACATGCTGCAATTCCAACCCCCAGAACTGCTTCTCCATCCTATGGACCTCCGCTAGGTAGGCTTCCATGTGCTCATCCTTCGGCTCGTACACCTTGTTGGAGAAATTGACAAGGAGCTGCGAATCACCCTTGATCGTGAGGCGTTTCACCCCCAGGGCAGCCGCGGCCTTCAAGCCCGCTATTAAACCTTCATACTCCGCTATGTTGTTGGAGAACTTTTCACCTTGCTGGAAACAGAGCTGCACGGCATAATAGAGCTTGTCCTGTGTGGGCGATATAAGCACCGCCCCAGCCCCAGCGCCATGCCTGGAGAACGCCCCATCGAAGTACATGACCCAGCCTTCTGGCGCCTCGCTTCCCAGGGATAGGGACCGATCCTCATCGGCCTTGAGGCCTGGCATCTCCGTCCATTCTGCCACAAAATCCGCCAACGCTGCTCCCTTGATGACCCTGGTCGTGCTGAATTCGAGCTGAAACGCTTGTAGTTCTATGTTCCACTCAGCGACCCTTCCAGCTGAATTAGGGCTCCTGTGCACTCTCTCCAGGGGGTATGACGAGACGACCTTGATGGGGTGACCCTGAAAATAGTGCCGCAGCTTGCGCAAGGCCACCAGTAGCGTGAGGAGGAGTTTCTGAGGCATGGGGTACCGTGCTCTTGCATCCCGTAGCACTGTATTGACGAAGTACACTTGGTGCTCAACGAGGTGGAGTGTGTCAGTGCTGGTGGCTCCCTTCGGAGACCGTGGCGCCTCTTGAGGCAATGAGGCCTCCTGAGACTGGTCATCTGGAAGAGGGGCCTCTTCCGCCTCTGGTGCGCCCCTCTGCGGCGGCTGATCCTCCTTAGCCGCGGTGGCGGTTTCTGTAGGCCTTCCTTGTCCCTGATCTGCCTTGTCCCGGGCTGCTGCCGCGGTTTTGATTTGGCGCTCCTCTCTGACTGCCACCAAGGCTGCGCTGGCGGAGTAGGGAGTGGCGGCGAGGTAAAGCACCAGGGGCTCCTGAGGGCGCGGAGCCACCATGACCGGTGGGCTGGTCAGGTATCTCTTGAGATCCTGGAACGCCTTGTCGGCCTCTTCAGTCCACTCAAAGGGCCCATTTTTCTTCATTAGCTGGAAGAAGGGCAGTGCTCGTTCCCCTAACTTGGAGATGAAGCGCCCTAGCGCGGTCACGCGCCCCGTGAGCTTCTGCATTTCTCTAAGGGTCTTTGGCGGGCTCATGTCTTCCACCGCCTTGACCTTCTCCAGGTTAGCCTCGAAGCCTCGGTGGGACACGAGGAAACCCAAGAGCTTGCCTGAGGGGACTCCGAACACACACTTCTCTGGGTTGAGCCGTAGGTTCACTGCGTTGAGGCTCGCGAAGGTTTCCTCCAAGTCTTGTATCAAGGTCCTGGCCTCCCGAGACTTTACCACAATGTCATCGACGTAAGCTTCAACATTCTTCCCGAGCTGCGGGCCCAAGGTGATGTGCATCAGCCGCTGGAAGGTCGCCCCTGTGTTACACAGCCCGAATGGCATGCATGTGTAGCAGTACACCCCACACGGGGTTAGGAAGGCTGTCTTCTCGACGTCTTCTACCGCCATCTTGATCTGGTGATACCCAGAGAAGGCATCCAACAAGCATAACAGGTCGCACTCCGCAGTGGAATCGACGATCTGGTCGATGTGGGGGAGCGGGAACGGATCTTGTGGGCATGCTTTGTTGAGGTTGGTGAAGTCGACACACATACGCTCCTTCCCTCCCTTCTTTGGCACAACGACAGGGTTGGCCAACCAATCCGGGTATTGGACCTCGCGAATGACCCCAGCGGCTTCTAATTTACGGGTTTCTTGGATGATGAAGGCCTGCTTTTCTGTGGACTGCCGCCTGGCCTTCTGCTTCACAGGGTGCACGTTGGGGCACACGTTGAGGTGATGCTCGATTACACTCCTAGGGATCCCTGCCAACTGGTCAGGCTCCCAAGCGAATACCTTGTTGTTTGCACGCAAGAACCAGACCAGGGCCTTCTCCTGCTCGGGTTTGGGGTGGGCGCCTATGGTGAAAGTGGCGTTGGTGGACCCGTCCTCATCGACGGGTATCTGCTTGGTTTCTGCCTTGTCTTGGGTGAACAATTGTTTCTTCTTGGCGGGTGCAGCCCCCTTGGGCCCGGGGGTCTCCAAGTCGGCGGGTTGTGCCGCCGCCGCCATCTTGAAGGCGAGCTTGAGCGCCCGCAGCGCGTCCCCAGTGTCCCCATGCACAGTGAGGACACCGCTGCTCACGGGCATCTTCATGAGGTTGTACGCCGGGTGCGTCGCGGCCATGAATTGGGCCAGTGCTGGGTAGCCGAGGATGGCGTTGTAGGGGAGGCCGATGGGGGCGATGTCGAAGTCGACCAGCTCCGTGCGGGAGTTGTCGTAGGTGCCGAAGGTCACTGGGAACCGGATCTGTCCCAAGGAGCTGGACGACTTGCCCCCAACGCCTGAGAAGGGCCGGCTGGGTTGCAGCCGTTCCAGGGGTATGCAGAGGAGGTTGAAGGCCTCGATCGAGAGCACACTGAGGCCCGCGCCACCATCAATGAGGGTTCTGGTGACGGCCACCTGGCAGATGGTGGGGGTGCACAACATGGGGAGCGTACCCGCACAGGCCGAGTTGGAGGGGTGGTCCTCCGAGCTGAAGGCCAGGCCGGTCTCGAGCGCCGCCTGGTCCAGGGGAGCCCCCTGCCACATGGAGGCGGCGCTGACCCGGTGGATGAACGGCTTGACATGGTGACTTGTAGGTGGCGCCTGCGAGCCGCCCAAGAGGGCCACGACGACCGGGGGTGTTGGTGCAGCGCGATGGGCGGGGGAGAGGTTGCGGGGCTCCATGGGCGCGCGGAGCGCGCGGGACAAAGAACCAGCTGGGGTGAGCGAGGGAGTTGCGATGCGGCCATCTTGCCACACGGACGGATGCCGGGACGATGCTTGCTGCTCATCCCCCGCCGAGCCGGTGGCGGCGTTGATGGCAAGTGACGAGGAACGGCGAGGACGCCCGTCGACAGGGGCCGCCTGGGCGACGCGGGAAGCGAGTGCGGCCCGGCGCTCGGCGCGGGCCCGACGAGCGTCAGACATGGGCGTGATGGTCGGTGGAGAACGGGGTGGTGGAAGACGAATCCCGACGCACCCCTACCTGGCGCGCCAAATGTCGGATTTCGGGTTCCGGCAGACCCTTGAGGTTCGAACATTGGGGTGCGCACGGAGATTTCTCCTCCTACCAACCTGCACCCCCCCCCCCCCGTCATGCTAGGATCTGAACTATGGAAAGAACAACACAAGAGACACAGGGTTTATACTGGTTCGGGCCACCGTTGTGGTGTAATACCCTACTCTAGTTTGTGGTGTGGTGGATTGCCTCTTGGGATGATGATGATGAACAATACAAGGAAGAACAGCCTCGCGAGGGTCTGTTCTTGGCTGGGGTGATGAACTGCTAGGAGGAGCTCAGTCACCTTTCTCTCTCTCTCTCTCTTTCTCTCTCTGCCTTGTCTCACTCCCTGTCCGTCCCCCTTGCTCTGTGGGTGACTGGTCCTATTTATAGAGGCCCTGGTCCTCTTCCCAAATATCGAGCGGGAAGGGAGCCAACATTGGCGGGCTAATTTGAAGGGGGACAACTAGTATCAACTATCCTGACAAAAGTAGTCTTCGCCTGCGCAAAGCTCTGGTGATGACGCCATCTTGGGCTCCATGGTGACCTCCTTCTCGTAGTCCTCCTGGTCTTGGTCTCATTGCACCGAAATGGCAACCTTTGCCTGATGCCTCGGTACTCTGCGGCTGCGCTTGCCCCCTTTGCACCAAAGAGGAAGGGAGGACGCTGCGCGGGCTGGCACCCGCCTGGCGCCCCCGGTCGTCATGGCTTGCGTCACGGGCACCTCGTGAGGTACCCCGCCTTGATCTCTCCGCCTCCTCGTGAGCCAGCCTGACGAGGCCATGCCTGAGGAAGCTCCGCGTCGTCTGCCCCGCGAGGCTTGGCCCCTCGCGAGGGTCTTGGGTTTGTGTTGGTGAAGATGGGCCGAGCTGGGCCCCCCTTTGAGCCACGCCGCAGGCCGCAGGCAGGCAAGTCTGGGGACCCCCGTTCCTAGAACGCCGACAGGTGTGTTCATGGGGACGAGAGAGGGGTCGAGGCCCACGAAATTAAGCGGCGGCCGGCAGCTCGGCTCCGGCCATGGACGAGGTTGGAAGGCGCGAGGAGGGGAGTGGGTTGGTCCAGGGGATGCACGGGAGGGTGAGAGGGCCAAAGGAGTAGAGATGGGGGTCCGGGGTGGCCTTAAGTAGCTGACCCACGGCTCACCGTGGATGCGGCGCACGGGTGGCTGCGGCAACAGCTCGGGAGGCCAGGAGAGAGGGCGAGGACTTATCTGCGGCGTTAGTGGGGGTGGAGTAGGGCCTCAGGAAGAGATAGGAGGAGCGGGTCGAGCTCCGGGTGGAGCCACGAGCTCGCACGGCTTTGGCGGGCTCGGGCAGGTCTGGGCACGCGCGGCATGGGTAAGACAGAGGGGGAAAGGAGGGGGCCAGCATCGTGGCGTGTTGCGGACGTCGAGGCACCTCGACTGGCGCAAGGGGGAGGCTCGAGGTGGTCGAGGGACGTGGCGTCAATGGTCGCCTGCTCTGCCTCGCGCTCCAGAGCGCGTCTTTGGCCGCCATCCGCGGCTTTTCCGCATGCACTCACGCGTCCACTTGTGTCCGGTGGCTGCAGGAAGAATAAACAAGGGGGAGGAGGCCTTGGATGCTCTGGGACCTGGCAGGAGTGAGAGAGAGGTGAGAAAATGGGAGAAATGTAGCTGTCCAAAGAAGAAAAACGGGGTTCTCCCCCCTTCATCATTGCTTCCTCGGGCAGCAAAGCACACAGGCGCTAGAGGGGGGCTAGGAGGGGTCGTGGTAGAAAGTTGAGCCTACGGAGATTAGTGGAAGAGGCCATAAATGGGATTTTTGTAAAGTGGCAGATGGTGTTTGATGCTGGTTTGGGCAAGTAGGTGGTTTCCATTTGCCACGAGACCCCGCAGGGTGGAATGACACATATAATTAGGTCCTTCCACCAATTTTGAGCTTATTTGGACAAAGTTGCCAATGCAACTTCTGTAAACCCTAGAAATTAGCAAAAATGGACTTTTCAAGATTTAGTCATGCAAATCTATTCTCCTTGATGCACCACTTAGTGTAGTGTCATCATTTGAGGCTCTGAACATGTCCAAAAACGTTGAGATCAAAAGGACACACTTGGCAATGTAGAGTTGTTCAAACTTGGATCTGGACAGAGAGGGTTTTGGGGCACTTTTGTGAACCATAGTTATTTTGATTGATATGAAACTTTGCAAGATCATCACATTATGAATATGTGACTTGCTAGAATTTTCCTGGATTTATTTGAAAATATTTCTTATAGAAATATTTCAAATATTTGAAATGATCTGAAATTGTTCTGGAGGGTTTTGTCCAATATTTTGATCATGACCATGTGTTTAAACTCATATATATGGACAATATATGCCCACTCAGCTCCCTTGATTTTTCTCAAATATTTTTTAAGCTTTAAAATAATTTTAACCTATTAAAGACCATTTCTAGCCTAAAGAAAAAGCCTTTAAATAAAATAGGAAAATAACTTTCAAAATTATATTTTGTGGTTTATTGGTGTCCTATATCTAATAGGAGTCAAACATATTTTTGGAAAGATTTTTACTGCCCTTAATTAAGTACTTGTAGTGCAAACCTCAATTCAGGGGTTTTTGGAAAACTAATTTTTGAAAATACTATTTGGCCAAATTGTTTTTGTAAGAAAATACTATATTGTTCTATACACATGGTATGATCATTGGGAAAAGGTTTTGGATCAAGGAGAAGGAGTATAAGAGTTGGAGGATTTATTTGATTTTTAGAGCACTTGCAAACAACAGTCAAACATTCAATCAAAGCTAAGACAAAACACTCAAAAGTTTTTGTCAAACCACATTTTATCATGATTTATTAGCTTAAGTGTTGTGGCATGAAAATCAGGGTGTGACATCCTTAACGCCTTAAGTCGCCGTGACATATCACGCTTCGCTGACTTGGCGTCCATAGTACGAAAGTACTGTGCGATGGAAAGCGCCTGGAAAACCGAAACGAAATTTTGGGATAATCCAGCTAAGAATATACACCCAGTCTGAAGTAAAAGGGTGCACTATCATAAGACACCCGATTTAGTTACAAAGAAACAAAAACCCTCTACAGGGCATGGAACCGTATTGGAGGGATGGCTTAACGGACCTTGCAAAATTCATAGCACAGCGGATACCATACCAACGCACAGCCTTAGAGCATGTTGGATACTCCGGCAGGTGGCCAAAAGTGGTGAGGATCTTCTTATCCCAAATGCCACAGAGCACCATCCCGTGGATAACAATACGGTATTAACAGTTTTTGAAACCTTCGCATCAAATAATAGGTGCAAGCGAACACTCCGCAGCCTCGCCGAAATCTGTCACGTACCAGCAATGAATCCATGGAGTGACACCGCTATTACCTTCAATGCCAGTGATGAACCTAAATTCTGAACTGCCCGAGCACCAGCTGCACTGGTCCTCAGTCCAAATGTGGACGACTTTCGACTCACCAAAGTACTCATGGATGGCGGCAGTGGATTAAACCTCGTCTATGAGGAAACTCTTCAAAAAATGGAAATAGACTAGAACCGCATTGAGCAAAGCAGCACAACCTTCAGAGGAATCATCCCCAGCAGGGAAGCACGCTGCGCTGGGAAAATCACACTAGATGTGGTATTCGGCACGCCGGAGAACTATATGTCCGAAGAAATTACATTCCAAGTGGCCCCGTTCAGTAGTGGATACCACGCCCTTTTAGGACGGGAGGCGTTCACGATCTTCCAAGCCATACCCCATTATGGGTACATGAAGCTCAAAATGCCCGGGCCCAACGGAATCGTCACTCTTGCTAGTGATCCAGACACAACACTCCGCACCGAAAACAAAACAGCCACATTGGCCCTCGAGGCATTATCCGAAGCCCTCTCGGCCGAGGAATTAACTGCGCTACGCTCCACGGTGGACAGGGACGACGTAATACTTGACAAGATATCCAAGTCCACCTCTTTTAAACCAGCGAACGAAATAGTCAAATTCCAAGTCCACCCAACGGACCCTACAAAAACAGCCTCCATTGGGGCACAGTTAAAGCCCATCGTGGACGCCGCACTACGAGAGTTCCTGCGTGAGAATTGGGACATATTCGCCTGGCACCCCTCAAACATGCCAGGAATCCCACGCAGGCTGGCCGAGCACAGCCTCAATATCCTAAAGGGATTCAAGCCGGTCAAGCAGGCTCTTCGGCGTTTCTCTGAACCTAAGAGATAGGCTATGGGAGAGGAACTAGCCAAGTTATTGGAGGCCGGATTCATTAGAGAAATAAAACACCCGGACTGGCTAGCAAACCTAGTGATAGTACCAAAGAAGGACAAGGCACCTGTGTGTCGATTTCAAGGACCTCAACAAGGCTTGCCCAAAGGATCCCTTCCCCCTCCCCCGCATCGACCAAATTATCAATGCTACCGCAGGACACGAGTCATTGTGTTTCCTTGACGCATACTCCGGCTACCACCAAATCAATATGGCGGAGTCCGACCAAGCCGCAACTGCATTTATCACACCATAAGGCCCCTTCTGTTTTAACACAATGCCTTTTGGGCTCAAAAACGCCGGCGCAACATATCAGCGCATGATCCAGACATGTCTAGAGAAACAAATCGGCAAAACAGTAGTGGCATATGTAGATGATGTGGTCGTCAAAACCAAACACGTCGACTCTCTAATAGACGACTTGAGGCTCACATTCAACAACCTCCGAACATACGACATCAAGCTCAATCCGGAAAAATGCGTTTTTGGTGTGCCAGCCGGAAAGCTCCTGGGTTTCATTGTCTCCAGTAGAGGAATTCAAGCTAATCCAGCCAAAATTTGAGCTTTGTCACAGTTGGCTACCCCAACAGACCTCAAGAAAATCCAGAAATTAACTGGATGTGTGGCGGCTCTAAGCCGCTTTATCTCCAGCTTAGGAGCAAAGGCATTACCCCATTTATCGCCTCCTTCGGTGCACCGAAAAATTTGAGTGGATGGACGCCGCCATGGCCGGATTGGAAGAAATAAAAGCCATACTGGAAACCAACCCAATCCTGGCCGCTCCAAACATCGGCGAACCAATGTTGTTGTACATTGTGGCAACTCATCAAGTTGTAAGCGCAGTGCTTGTCGTCGAACGAGAAGCTGACGGACATAAATTCCCTCTTCAAAAGCGGGTATACTATGTATCCACCGTCCTCACTCCATGCAAATCACGGTACCCACATTACCAAAAGATAGCCTATGCGGTATTCATGGCATCCCAGAAGCTGCGGCACTACTTTCAGGAGTGTTCGATTACAGTAGCCTCGGAAGTGCCACTTAATGATATTATAAACAACCGCGACGCTACGGGCCGGATTGCCAAATGGGCCAGTGAGCTCCTCCCATTTGACATAACATACAAACCTCAGCGAGCCATTAAATCGCAAGTATTGGCCGACTTTGTTGCCGAATGGACGAAGGCCGAACTCCCTAAAGAGTACGGCGCATACTCCAATTGGATCATGCACTTCGACGGCTCTAAAATGCTGGCTGGTCTAGGGGCTGGCGTCGTCCTGACGTCCCCAACCGGAGATACCGTTCAGTACGTACTGCAGATACTATATACAAACTCCAACAACGTGGCCGAATACAAAGCTCTGTTGCATGGTCTTCGGATGGCAGTCTCCATGGGCATTCAACGCCTGGAGGTGCGTGGGGATTCAAACCTTGCAATATCCCAAATAAATGGAGACTTCGACGCCAAGGATCCGAAGATGGCGGCCTATCGAAACGCCGTTCTAAAGATGTCAGCCCGGTTTGAGGGGCTCGAATTTCACCATGTGGCTCGGGAAAACAATCAGGTGGCGGATATCCTCGCCCGCATCGGTGCAAAACGCGACGCGGTCCCCCCCCCCCAACATCTTTTTGGAGAGGTTGTTTAAGCCATCGGTGGTATGGGAAGGGGACACCAGTAACAATAGTCTGGACCCGGCCAAAACGCCCGATACTGAACACTCTGACATAATCGGAGGCTCTGCCACCAAAATAACACCTTCAGCCCACGTAATAATGGCCGTCATCGCCCCGTGGACAGAACCATTCCTGGCCTACCTAACTAGGCAGGAACTTCCCGAGGACCAAAATGAGGCACGCTGCATAGTGCGGCGATCTAAAGCCTACATGGTCCACGAGGGAGAGCTATATAAGCAAAGCACTACCGGAGTCCTTCAAAGGTGCATCTCCGAAGAAGAAGGGCGGAAGCTTTTAGCAGAAATTCACGCCGGACTCGGTGGCCACCACGCCGCAGCCCTGGCCCTTGTAAGCAAGGCCTTCCGTACAGGTTTTTATTGGCCGACGGCCCGGGCAGACACACAGGACTTGGTCGAACGCGGCGCGGGTTGCTAGCTTTTTGCAAACCAAAGCCATATGCCACCCACCGCCCTCCAAACAATCCCCATTACCTGGCCCTTCGCGGTCTGGGGGCTTGACATGGTCGGACCCCTTAAGGGGGGAACGCACAAGAAAAAATACTTACTGGTCATGGTGGATAAATTCACCAAATGGATAGAAGCCAAACCTGTTAAAACAGTCGAATCCGGACCAGTGATAGACTTCATATCCGGGGTTGTACATCGTTATGGCGTCCCCCACGGCATCATCACTGACAACGGCACGAACTTCATGGCCAACAAGGTAAAACTCTGGTGCAGCAACATGGGCATCAAGCTCGATTATGCTTCCGTCTATCACCCACAAACGACGGCCAAGTTGAGCGAGCAAATGGTCTTATCATGAGCGGCATTAAACCCAGATTAGTGCTGTCCTTAATGGAGTTTAACACGCACTGGGTAGAGGAGCTTGACTCCATACTCTGGGGGCTGCGGCCACGCCGAATCGTAGTACCAGATAAACACCCTTCTTTATGGTGTACGGCGCAGAGGCAGTCCTGCCCTGCGACATAATTCATGACTCACCTCGAGTACGCATGTACGAAGAAAGAGAAGCCGAGCTTGATCGGCAGGACAGTTTGGACACCCTGGAGGAGGAGCGCGACGTGGCAAAAGCCCGTTCCGCATTTTGTCAGCAACAGGCTCGCAGATACCAAAGCAGAGAAGTACGGGCCAAAACTTATAACGTTGGTGAGTAAGTTCTACACCTGCCGGAGAAGAAAAAGTCCAAGCTCGAGCCCAAATGGGAAGGTCCCTTCATTATTGACCAAGTTCTGACTGGTGGAGCGTACCGTCTGCGGGATGCATCGAATAATCGACTTGAGCCGAACCCATGGAACGCAGCCAGGCTCCGAAGATTC
Organism: Triticum aestivum; assembly: GCF_018294505.1. NCBI lineage: Eukaryota > Viridiplantae > Streptophyta > Magnoliopsida > Poales > Poaceae > Triticum > Triticum aestivum. The sequence goes on from NC_057797.1 coordinate 129,571,838, forward strand.
TACGCCTAGCGCCGGACTCTATGTTTGTCTCCTTCCTCTGTCCATTTTTTGAATATATATATATATATATATATATATATATATATATATATATTATCTGTCTTTTTTCTCTTTCTTTCTTTTATTCTTTCTCAAAGCCTTGAAGGGCAAACTTGTGCCTCGCTTTCACATTATAGTGTGCTAATCGCGCTCATTATACCTGGGGGCTTCTTACACAGAAGCTTAATTATCCATCTGGGCTTCATGCCCAGCACATGTGTTATTCTTCCACATGTACCTTTTCTTCGCCATTATATGAATCGATATGACTTAAGTTTTGGCCAAGCTGGGTTGCCTGGCTCTTGTATGTATGCCCTACGTTCCCCTTAATTCGGCTAGGGCATAAGGGGAGCACCTCTACGATTGTTACTGCCGGGTCAGCTGGATGTGTACCTCAGACTGGGTGAAGCCGAAAGCTAGCGTTCTTCAGGGAATATTCGGTCGGTGAACAAAAGATGATTTTTATTTATTTATTTTCCATATGTGCCCCCAGATGTTTTTTCCTGCGTTTCCTCTCGTAGTCCGGACATGCACTTTAGGGCATGCGTACCCAGGGAAAGGGACCCTTAATGGAACTATTCTCCCTGGAAGATGTTTCTTACTACCCGTGTAATATAACATAACTAGTTGGGCACTTGTCTGTTCAAGCACTAATGACCCGTACGCCTGGTCTCCACGCATACCCCGGTTCTTATATAACTGAGCGGGTATTCGGATACACTCCGGACTATCGGGTCCCGAGGTTGAAGCGAAAAGGTCCACCATGACAAATAATCTACAAACCGGCTAGAAGCCATTATACATGTCACTTTAACTACATAGTCATGTAGACTGACTAAATTCCTCTTCTATACCATCCAACAGGAGGTCTAGCCTACAATCCTGTTGGAAATACTTTGCGGCTAATTCCACTTGCCCATAGAGTAAGCTAACGGGGATCTCTTTCCCGTCGGGCCCCACAGGTCTGACCTCGGCCATGTGATTTGGGTCAGCCTTGGTATACTGCGTCTTCACCATGGCCCAGGCTTCCCTGGCACCTTGACGGCAGGCAGATATCTTCCATAATTGGAAGCGCCGCCGTGCTCCCTTGAGCTTCTCCACAAGCTCTCCAACGCCTTCTGGCAGGGAGACGGATGGCCACAAGGCCTGGGAAATACCATGCATCACCTCCCGAACTTGTTCGTGCAATTGTGAGAGCTCGGATAGAAGATCACCCGCAGACCCGGGCATCTCCTCCGCGGGACAACCCGTCAGCATACCTACAGACACAACTCTGTTAGTCGGCTTATCTGTCGTCCCCTTTATTAAGGGTTCGTTCAAGCACTTACTAAATATGCCGCGTCGAAGCCGCTTATTCTCCTTCTCGGAGTCCGCAAGCTGGGCTCGAACATCTTTCAGTTCCACGATCAGCTTGGTATTGGCGTCTTGGAGTTGTTTTTCTCCTGCCTGACCTCAGTCAGCACGTGTTCGCTAGCCTTTAGCTGTCGTACGGTGTGCTGCTCCTCCGGATTCATCTGCAACATCTATTATTAGATCTGCAGCCATGCCGCATGCTATATGGTACCTATCATTCTTTGAAAGAAATGTTACCGGCTGGGGACTTTTTAGGTTCCTTCAATGCGGCAATAGCGGCCTGAAGTTGGGTCTTGCATTCCTCCAGCTCCTATGACAGTCGACTATTCTTCTCTATGAGAACTTGCACAATAAGATGATCCTTATATCAGTTCTGCTAACTGTTTCAAGTCTCAGGGGCTACTGATACATATAATCGTCAGATTTTCTTACCCGTACATCCTTTACATACTGGTCCGTGGCTCTGGCTAGACCATTTTGAGTAGCACGGAGGTACGCCTCTCCAGAATTGAAGGCATCAAATGCCTCTGGTGAGAAGCAAGCATCACGGAGTACGGCCCGGCGACGCCTATGATTCATGGTGCTCTCCACTTCTGAATGTGTGGCGGATAGCCTATCCGCATCCTCTGTAGGGGGACTATCCGGCGTCCGCCCCATGTCGGCTTCCGCCTCTATGTTCGGTCCTGGAGCCTGACTGGTGGAAGCATGATCAGCAGCCTCACCGAACATATTTCGGCGAGCGTTTTTCTGTTAAAGAAACATGGACGTCATTACATTTCAAGAAAAATGACAACCATGGAGCGGGGTTTCTGTCATACCTCTGCGCCAACGTCTCCGTCCTGACCGCCTTCCTTTGTGGCTTGCCCGGCCTCGGTGCCTCTTGTTGGCGAGTTGCTGCGGGTTCGGCATGGCGTCCTGAATGCCTTCACTGTAAAAACACCATATGTATATGGTAGGTGAAGTGTCTAAAAGGGGATCCTAGTTTTTGGAGTTGGGATTTTTGGTTTTTCTTACGTGCGACACAGGAAGCAGTCCGGGATAGTCGGTCGTAATGGCCACCATGGCGTCGTCACAGCTTAATTGATAGAACTACCGGTCTATCAGCTCCACGAATATGACCGGATCTTCTTCGAGTCCGGCACCGAGAGCCCGGTCAGGGTCCTCTGGTTGTGGAGATGGGCTGCTAACCTCCCTTATGGCTTTTCGCTGTTCCTGCCGCAGAATGGCAAGGTGAGTACCTACGACAAAGAATGCGGGAAGAACGGGAGTAAGGAGATATAACTCACCCAGCTTGGGGGTTGTACATGGAGAATCCATCCCGTGGCTTGATGCGGATGAACTCCTCTTCCTCTCCCTTGAACAATTCACACAGATTTTTTGCTAAAGCGGCAGCGTTGTCCGGACCCTTACGCCCGCAACGGGTGGCGTCATCTTCCCCGTTAAAACACCACAAGGGGTGCCCTCGATATTGAAGTGGTTGCACTCCCCGCATTATGCATATTGACATAACCTCGATTACTGTCAATCCTGATTGAGCCAACACTTTAATCCGGTTCATCAGGTAAAGGACTTCTCCGTTGTCTTCCTCCTGGGGGCTCCGTGGGCGCCAACTTCGGCGTTTCTTCAGAGGAGCATTGCTGAACTCAGGAAGACCCCGCCGAACAGGGTCCGGAAGGGGGACGTCCTCCATATAAAACCATTCCGAAGGCCAGTCTTCGGACGTCTTCTTCGGAGTACCGGACAGGTATCCAGTTTGGGAAATGCGCCATATTTCCGCTCCGCCCACTTGATAAAGTGACCCCTTCTGTGTGTGACGGACGAGGAAAAATAACCTTTTCCATAGCTCGAAATGAGCCTCGCAGCCCAGGAATAACTCGCAAAGGGCAACATAGCCGGCGATGTGTAAAATGGAAGCAAGGGTGAAATTATGCAGTTGGAGGCCGTAAAACTCCAGGAGCCCGCGGAGGAACGGATGAATCGGAAATCCGAGTCCCCTTAATAAATAAGGGACAAGGCATACCCGCCCCCCGTAGAGGGGCTGGGGAAGCTCTCCGCTTGCTCCCCGCCATTGTAGGTGGCGAGCCCGGCTCGGACGGGCACCATATACGCTGGAGGGAGAAATCCCTTAGTTTACAGTTCGACTAATCGACTGTGTGGGATTGAACACCTCTCCCAATCACCGGGCTTAGGACTACGGGGGTGGGAGGAAGAGCTGCGGAGGTCTGCCATGCTGGAGTGGATCTTTCTGAAGCATGCTCCGATGGATTCTCGCTGGGGGAGGATGGTATGAATTGGATCTAAGAATCTCCATCCCTTTAATAGACAATTTATTTATCTGGCTAGGGGGACGAATGTAAAAATGCCCTAGCGCCTCGCATTCATTCGATGCGTGGAAGATAGCCCTTATTGGGCGCAGAAGCCAAGAGGTTCAACATTTATGGGACCGGACACTATTTAACAAACATTCGAAATTTGGAGAAGAACCCTCCTTGCAATGCCGAAGACAACACTGCGTGCCGGACTCATCGTCATTGAAGCCTGGTTCGGGGGCTACTGAGGGAGTCCTGGATTAGGGGGTCTCCGGACAGCCGGACTGTTGGACTATGAAGATACAAGATTGAAGACTTCGTCCCGTGTCCGGATGGGACTCTACTTGGCGTGGAAGGCAAGCTAGGCAATACGGATATGTATATCTCCTCCTTTGTAACCGACCTTGTGTAACCCTAGCCCCGTCCGGTGTCTATATAAACCGGAGGGTTTTAGTCCGTAGGACAACATACAATCATACCGTAGGCTAGCTTCTAGGGTTTAGCCTCTCCGATCTTGTGGTAGATCAACTCTTGTACTACTCATATTATCAAGAATAATCAAGCAGGACGTAGGGTTTTACCTCCATCAAGAGGGCCCGAACCTGGGTAAAATATCGTGTCCCCTGCCTCCTGTTACCATCCGCCTTAGACGCACAGTTCGGGACCCCCTACCCGAGATCCGCCGGTTTTGACACCGACACCCACCATCTCTTTAGTTAAAGTAGACCGAGCTAACCCCTATATTAGCATATTACCAAGATAAACAGAAGGCATTGTAGAATCATTTAGGATGTGAGCTTGTCAATCTGAATGTGGAGGGACACCATCTTAGCCCCGACCAGCACTTTGGGTGGAACTATGAAGAAGATCAGCTCTGCACGGCGACATCGCCGGGATCCTTGCTGCTTGTCACATCCATTTCCACCTTGACAGCGTCGGTCCTGCCTTTGGGCTCCCCCAGCGGGCCATTCACCCACAGCTTGGCCACGTAGTGCGGCAGTGGGACGACCCTGCTCTGATGCAGACGACCGACACGGTGATAGGCGCGCCGATGTCAAGCACGCAGCCGACCAAGAAAAACGCATGGTCGTCCTCCTTTGCGAACAGCAAGAGCTATCGCTCCGACAGCGGCACTTGCAGTTGCAGCACCTTGCCGTACTGGATCCTATGCACGGGCATGGGATGCATGGTGCTGATGTGGTGGGAGAGCGCTGCTACCTCTTGAGCATGCGTTGGTTTTCCCTTGAAGAGGAAAGGGTGATGCAACAAAGCAGCGTAAGTATTTCCATTAGTTTTTGAGAACCAAGGTATCGATCCAGTAGGAGACCACGTGCGAGTCACCTCATACCTACACAAACAAATAAGAACCTCGCAACCAACGCGATAAAGGGGTTGTCAATCCCTTCACGATCACTTACGAGAGTGAGATGTGATAGAGATAATAACAATAATATAAATATTTTTGTTATTTTTATGATAAAGATTGAAAGTAAAGATTGCAAAATAAACGGTGACACAAATAGCTAGTTAACGGGATATTAATATGATGGAAGATAGACTCGGGGGCCATAGGTTTCACTAGTGGCTTCTCTCAAGATAGCATAAGTATTACGGTGGGTGAACAAATTACTATCGAGCAATTGATAGAAAAGCGAATAATTATGAGAATATCTAGGCATGATCATGTATATAGGCATCACGTCCGTGACAAGTAGACCGACTCCTGCCTGCATCTACTACTATTACTCCACAGATCGACCGCTATCTAGCATGCATCTAGAGTATTAAGTTCATAAGAACGGAGTAACTCTTTAAGCAAGATTACATGATGTAGAGGGATAAACTCATGCAATATGATATAAACCCCATCTTTTTATCCTCGATGGCAACAATACAATACGTGTCATTTCCCCTACTGTCACTAGGATCGAGCACCGCAAGATTGAACCCAAAGCTAAGCACTTCTCCCATTGCAAGAAAGATCAATCTAGTAGGCCAAACCAAACTAATAATTCGAAGAGACTTGCAAAGATAACCAATCATACATAAAAGAATTCAGAGAAGATTCAAATATTGTTCATAGATAATCTTGATCATAAACCCACAATTCATCGAATCTCGACAAACACACCGCAAAAGAAGATTACATCGAATAGATCTCCAAGAGAATCGAGGAGAACTTTGTATTGAGATCGAAAGAGAGAGAAGAAGCCCTCTAGCTAATGACTATGGACCCGAAGGTCTGAGGTAAACTACTCGCACATCATCGGAGAGGCTAGGGTGTTGATGTAGAAGCCCTCCGCTATCGATGCCCACTCCGGCGGAGCGCCGGAAAAGGCCCCAAGATGGGATCTCACGGGTACAGAAGGTTGCGATGGTGGAATTAGGTTTTTGTGGTGCTCCTCGATGGTTTCAGGGTACGTAGGTATATATAGGAGGTAGAAGTAGGTCAGTGGAGCCACGAGGGGCCCACGAGGGTAGAGGGCACGCTAAGGGGGGGGGGGGTAGGCGCGCCCCCTGCCTCGTGGCCGCCTCATTGGTTGATTGACGTCCACTCCAAGTCCTCCGAATCACGTTTGTTCCAAAAATCACGCTCCCGAAGGTTTCATTCCGTTTGGACTCCGTTTGATATTCCTTTTCTGCAAAACACTGAAATAGGCAAAAAAAACAGCAATTTGGACTGGGCCTTGGGTTAATAGGTTAGTCCCAAAAATAATATAGAAGTGTATAATAAAGCCAATTAAACATCCAAAACACAATATATAAAAGCATGGAGCAATCAAAAATTATAGATACATTGGAGACGTATCAAACATCCCCAAACTTAATTCCTGCTCGTCCTCGAGTAGGTAAATGATAAAAACAGAATTTTTGATGTGGAATGCGTCCTAACATATTTCTCAATGTGACTTTATTTATTATGGCATGAATATTCAGATCCGAAATATTCAAGATAAAAGTTTAATATTGACATAAAAATAATAATACTTCAAGCATACTAACTAAGCAATCGTGTCTTCTCAAAATAACATGGCCAAAGAAAGTTCATCCCTACAAAATCATATAGTTTGGTCATGCTCCATTTTCGTCACACAAGAATTCTCTCATCATGCACAACCCCGATGACAAGCCAAGCAATTGTTTCATACTTTAGTAATCTCAAACTTTTTTCAAGTTTCATGCAATACATGAGCGTGAGCCATGGACATAGCACTTTGGGTGGAATAGAATATAATGAAAGGGGGTTATGTGGAGAAGACAAAAAGGAGAAAGTCTCACATTGACGCGGCTAATCAATGGGCTAGGGAGATGCCCATCAATTGATGTCAATGCAAGGAGTAGGGATTGCCATGCAACGGATGCACTAGAGCTATAAATGTATGAAAGCTCAACAAAAGAAACTAAGTGGATGTGCATCCAACTTGCTTGCTCACGAAGAGCTAGGGCACTTGAGGAGGCCCATTGTTGGAATATACAAGCCAAGTTCTATAATGTAAAATTCCCACTAGTATATGAAAGTGACAAAACAAGAGACTCTCTATCATAAAGATCATGGTGCTACTTTGAAGCACAATTGTGGAAAAAAAGGATAGTAGCATTGCCCCTTTTTTTGGGCCTTCCTTTTTTTATTTGGCCTTTCTCCTTTTTTTGGGGGGGGGGGCAATGCTCTATTAATAAAGATCATCGCACTTCTATTTATTTACAACTCAATGATTACAACTCGATACTAGAACAAGATATGACTCTATATGAATGCCTCCGGCGGTGTACCGGGAAATGACTCATGAGTGACATGTATGAAAGAATTATGAACGGTGGCTTTGCCACAAATACGATGTCAAATACATGATTATGCAAGGCAATATGACAATGATGATGCATGTCATAATAAACGGGATGGTGGAAAGTTGCATGGCAATATATCTCGGAATGGCTATGGAAATGCCATAATAGGTAGGTATGGTGGCTGTTTTGAGGAAGATATAAGGAGGTTTATGTGTGATACAGCATATCGTATCACGGGCTTTGGATGCACCGGCGAAGTTTGCACCAACTCTCAAGGTGAGAAAGGGCAATGCATGGTACCGAAGAGGCTAGCAATGATGGAAGGGTGAGAGTGCGTATAATCCATGGACTCAACATTAGTCATAAAGAACTCACATACTTATTGCAAAAGTCTACAAGTCATCAAAAACCAAGTACTACGGGCATGCTCCTAGGGAGATAGATTGGTAGGAAAAGAACATCGCTCGTCCCCAACCACCACTCATAAGGAAGACAATCAAATAACACATCATGTTTCAAATTTGTTACACAACATTTACCATACATGCATGCTACGGGACTTGCAAACTTCAACACAATTATTTCTCAAATTCACAACTACTCAACTAGCACAACTTTAATATCACTATCTCCATATCTCAAAACAATCATCAAGTATCAAACTTCTCTTAGTATTCAATACACTTATATGAAAGTTTTTATTATTATAGCAAAAGCAAATTACCATGATGTTCTAAGTGACTCTCAAAATAATATAAGTGAAGCATGAGAGATCAATTATTTCTATAAATAAAACCACCACCGTGCTCTAAAAGATATAAGTGAAGCACTAGAGCAAAAACTATATAGCTCAAAAGATATAAGTGAAGCATATAGACTATTCTAATAAATTCCAATTCATGTGTCTCTCTCTCAAAAGGTGTGTGCAGCAAGGATGATTGTGGTAAACTAAAAAGAAAATACTCAAATCATACAAGACGCTCCAAGCAAAACACATATCATGTGGTGAATAAAAATATAGCTCCAAGTAAAGTTACCAGTGAACAAAGACAAAAGAGGGGATGCCTTCCGGGGCATCCCCAAGCTTAGGCTTTTTGGTATCCTTGGATTTTACCTTGGGGTTCCTTGGGCATCCCCAAGCTTAGGCTCTTGCCAATCCTTGTTCCATAATCCATCAAATCTTCACCCAAAACTTGAAAACTTCACAACACAAAACTCAAATAGAAAATCTCATGAGCTCCGTTAGTAAAGAAAACAAACTACCACTTCAAGGTACTATAATTAACTCATTCTTTATTTATATTGGTGTTAAACCTACTGTATTCCAACTTCTCTATGGTTTAAAAACTCCATTACTAGCCATAGATTCATCAAAATAAGCAAACAACACAAGAAAAACAAAATCTGTCAAAAACAGAACAGTCTGTAGTAATCTGTAGGTTTCGACTACTTCTGGAACCCCAAAAATTCTAAAATAAATTTCTGGACTTGAGGAATTTATCTATTAATCATCTGCAAAAATAATTAACTAAATAGGACTCTCCAGTAAAAAAGGCAGCAAAACTCGTGAGTGCTAAAGTTTCTGCTTTTTACAGAAAGATCGCAAAGACTTTCCCCAAGTCTTCCCAAAGGTTCTACTTGGCACAAACACTAATTAAAAGCATAAAACCACATCTAAACAGAGGCTAGATGAATTATTTATTACTAAATGGAATCAAAAAGCAAGAAACAAAAATAAAATTGGGTTCCCTCCCAACAAGCGCTATCGTTTAACACCCCTAGCTAGGCATAAAAGCAAGGATAGATCTAGGTATTGCCATCTTTGATTTTTAATTTTTAGCGGACTCATGCTCGAATCCGGGAGGTTCTTTACGTTTCCTTTCATATTTGGAAATTTTTAGATCTAAAGAGTCTAACCGCTTATTACAAAGAGTGACCAACATATTCATGCGGTGAAGATTCCCGTTAACACTCTTAAGAGGTTCGAGAGATTTTTGTAATATTTTCGTTACTTCGCAAATTTTCTCAAAAACTTGAGTTTCTTCCTGGGCATGATGAGGCCCCTTTGTTGAGGTAGTGTTCCCACTATTCCATCTATAATTTCATGCACAATACTAGTATCAATTTCGATAAAATTTCCTTTGGCAACGCAGTCCAAGATTTGTCTATGGGACATATTTAGTCCAACATAAAAATTGTGAAGAAAAATTCTAAAACTCACCTCTAGGGTGCAATTACGATAAGATTCCATCATCCTAAACCAAGCATCTTTTAAGTTTTCTCCTTTTCTTTGTTTGAAGTGAAGAACCTCAAACTCGGGAGACAAAGGAGTAGATAAAGGACTAGCCATAACGACGAAGCAAGCGAAAAAAAGGCGAACGGGAAGAGAGGGCGAATAAAACGGCAAGGGTGAAGTGGGGGAGAGGAAAACGAGAGGCAAATGGCAAATAGTGTAATGTTAGGGATAAGAGTTTGTGATGGGTACTTGGTATATCTTGACTTGGCGTAGATCTCCCCGGCAACGGAGCCAGAAATCCTTCTTGCTACCTCTTGAGCATGCGCTGGTTTTCCCTTGAAGAGGAAAGGGTGATGCAGCAAAGCAGCGTAAGTATTTCCCTCAGTTTTTGAGAACCAACGTATCAATCCAGTAGGAGACCACGCACGAGTCACCTCATACCTACACAAACAAATAAGAACCTCGCAACCAATGCGATAAAGGGGTTGTCAATCTCTTCACGGTCACTTATGAGAGTGAGATCTGATAGAGATAATAATAATAATATAAATATTTTTGGTATTTTCATGATAAAGATTGAAATTAAAGATTGCAAAATAAACGATGACAGAAATAGCTAGTTAACGAGATACTAATATGATGGAAGATAGCATAAGTATTACAGTGGGTGAACAAATTACTGTCGAACAATTTATAGAAAAGAGAATAATTATGAGAATATCTTGGCATGATCATGTATATAGGCATCACGCCCGTGACAAGTAGATCGACTACTGCCTGCATCTACTACTATTACTCCACACATCGACCGCTATCCAGCATGCATCTAGAGTATTAAGTTCATAAGAACGGAGTAACACTTTAAGCAAGATGACATGATGTAGAGGGATAAACTCATGCAATATGATATAAACCCCATCTTTTTATCCTCGATGGCAACAATACAATACTTGTCGTTTCCCCTACTGTCACTGGGATCAAGCACCGCAAGATTGAACCCAAAGCTAAGCACTTCTCCCATTGCAAGAAAGATCAATCTAGTAGGCCAAACCAAACTGATAATTCCAGGAGACTTGCAAAGATAACCAATCATTCATAAAATAATTCAGAGAAGATTCAAATATTGTTCATAGATAATCTGCACCTTGCTAGGTGCCCTCCCTTGCACTGCACAAATCAATCAAACAGCACATCAATCAAGAAACCTGCACCTTGCTCGATCAGCCGAACGAACGAGGTGCATTCGAGCCTCATACACTGGAGGCTTCAAGGGGCGGAGGCACAAGGGGCAGTGGAGCAAGGTGAGGTCCATCGAGAGCATAGAGAGCTCCATCGTCGGGTCATGTTCCGTCTGCATGATATCACCCTCCTCGTGCACAACCATCACTACAAAAAATACACTTCCGTGATGATACGTGTTTGTCACAGTAGGTCGCGTTTTCTGTCATGCATGTACATCCATGACGATTTTATGACAGAATCAAGATAGTCATACCTGTGATGTCGTAGAAGTGTTCCATGACATTACCAAAATTATCAACACAGAAGTGTCCACTTCCATGACGATAAATCGCACGTCATAGAAGTGCTTTCGTCAAGGGTGACCGACACGTGGCATCCACCGTAACGGAACGACATTAAGCTATCGGGTCGGGTTTTGGATCTGATAACCTGTTAACAGCCCCGACCAATGGGGATTTTCCACGTGTAAAATCATCATTGGCTGGAGGAGACACGTGTCAGGTCCGCGTTGGCATAGGTGTCACTCATCCAATGGGCGAGACGCGCCTATGATATGTTGACACGTGGACCGGCCCATCAAGTTTAAATGGGCCAGCCCAACTGAAGGCCCACAAGATTTTGTGGACCATAATGGGCCGGCCCAGCTAAAGGCCCACGAGATTTTGGGGACCATGATGGGCTGGCCTAGCTAAAGGCCCACAAGATTTTGCGGGCCATAATGGGCCGGCCCAGGTAAAGGCCCACAGGATTTTTGTGTGCCATAATGGGTTGGCCCAGGTAAAGGCCAACAAGATTCTTGCGGATCATAATGGGCCGGCCCGGCTAAAGGCCCACGAGATTTCACCGACATTAATGGGCCGGCCCAACTGTAGGCCCACGAGATTTTGAGGACCCTAGTAGGCCGGCCCATTAACTGGCTGCCATGTTTTGGGCCAAATGCCGGCCCATATTTGATCCGGTCCACTAATGGCCTGCCACGCTCCGGGCCTAATAGTGGCCCATAAGAGATCTGGCCCGTTAAAAGCCTACCACGTTCTAGGCCAAATTACAGCCCAGATCAGGTCTGGCCCTTTAAGAGGCTTTGGGCTCAATTATGGCCCATATCAGATTCGGCCCGCCAACTGGACACTATGCTTTTGGGCCCACTTGCTAAAGGCCCACTTAGTAATTTGGCCTCATATTAGTTTTGGCCTGTTAAGGGCCCGTTTAACATTTCGGCCCTATATTAATTCCGGCCTGTTAAAAGCCCGTCATATAGTTGGGCCTAACTACAGCATGGTTTCCATCTGGCCTGCTCGCAGCCGATATCTGTCGTGGTTCTAAGTTTGACAGTGATGTAGGGGGGTAAGTATGGAGAGGAAAGATCTTAGCTATAGAGGAGTTGTAGGAACGCAAGATTTACGAGTTCAGGCCCTTCTCGGAGGAAGTAATAGCCCTACGTCTTGGAGCCCGGAGGCGGTCGACTGGATTATGCGTGTGTGAATTACAGGCGTGCGAACCCTTGTTTCGGAGGAGGGGGTGGCTTATATAGAGTGCGCCAAGACCCCAGCCGGCCCACGATACAAAGGGTTCAATGTACATTAAGGCAGGGCGTTACTGGTAACGCTAGTAATAAAGTGCTATGATGACCATAAAAGCTACTTAATAACCGACCGTTAGCATGCGGAGCGCCTTTAGGTCACCTAACCATCGAGTGGCTTGGTCTTGGTCGAGTGATTGCTTCTTGGTCGAGTATCTTCAAGTCTGTCGAGTGAGACACCTTCAAGTCGATTGAAAGATGATTTCTTCTGGAGATGTCCTTGGGTAGGTCAGTTTGGACAGGTCCATGACCCTACCCTAGGTACACAGCTTCATCATTAGCCCCCGAATGGATCGAGGTTTGAGTTGGACAGGGTTTGAGCATTTTTGCGACTCATTTTTCATGCTGCGAGCATACCTTGTTTCGTATCAATGAACGCGAGTGTTGATAGCGACTTCCTTTCCAGTCGCCTTGATCCATTCTTAATTCTTCGTCAAGTGAGTTTCTTTACTCGAAAGGCTTCGAGTGACGGTGCAGAGGAGATCTTTGGTTTGACAAGTTGTTCTGGTGTCCGCGCATTTCATGGGATCCAAATTTTGGGAAGCGCGTAGGACGGGGGAGGCTGCAGTAATCGGATGGGATAGAGCGGAGCCGCCTCGATCCCCGCACCACCTTTTTCGCCACGTATCACGCACGTGATTGTTACAGGATTTGACAGAGCCGCCTGGGCCTACCCGTCAGCCACTCGGAAGCGGCCTCATATAAGGCGTTGGACCGGAGTCTCCCAAACAGTGCGTTCCCATTACCTCTTCTCCTCTTCACGCCCCTCTGCTGCGCTCGCTCTCGCCCCAGCGCCACCGCTCCATATGCGTCTCGCCGGCGATAATGGGGAAGGAGAAGACGGCGGCTCTGGAGCGGGCAAAGAAGGCGACGGCGAGGTCGAAGGGGAAGGCGACCAGCCGGGGCGGATCTTCCTCGCGAACCGGCCTGCCGAAGGGCTGGATCCAGGGCGACTGGATCCACTCGAGGATCACCCAAGAAGACCTCGACGACCTGGCCGAAGGGGGGCTGATCCCCTATGACTCAGCGCGGCTTCCGGGGAAGGAATCTGAGCTGCAACCTTGGGAGGGTGAGCGTGTTCTTCTTGCCACCCACGTCGACCGTGGATTTTCCTTGCCTCCTCACCCTTTCTTTCGAGGGTTTCTGAACTTCTTTGGGGCACAACTCCACCACTTTACTCCCAACACAATCGTTTATCTCGCCGCTTTCATTTCTTTGTGTGAGAACTTCCTGGGTTGCCGGCCTCACTGGGGTCTTTTCAAGCACATTTTCACTTGTCGCTCCCAGACGGTGAAAAAGGCTAACCCGAGTGACGAGAGGACGCAAGTGATTCAGATGTGTGGGGGTCTTGGTATCCAGATGAGAGGGAAAAGTTCTTTTCCGGCCATGATTCTTCCCGACTCAGTCCGCGGATGGCAGTCGACCTAGTTTTACTGTAAGGACCAGTCGACGCCAGGGCAGTCGACTGGCCTCCCTCCCTTTACCATGGACCGAGTGAGGAAACCCTCCCCTTTGAAGGTGCTCCCGGAGGAGAAGGTGCAGGTGAGGGTGCTGGTCGATCGAGTGGTCCAGCTTATCCGTGACGGGGTCACCGGTATGGATCTCTTGGAGATCTTCCTTCAGCGGTGCATCCAGCCTCTTCAAGCCCGAGACCATCCGATGTGGATGTATTCGGGTCTTGAAGACTCCACTCGGATCCACCCGGAGGAGGTCGACGACGACACACTGGAGAAGTGGCTGTCGGGCATTACCAGGAACAAGGACAACCCCAGGGGAGCCAGGAGAGTCCCTCCATTCGACCAGTCTCGTGCACCAGAGAAGGTCTGATTCTGAGTTTTTGCTTTGTAATTTGAATTCGCTCATGCATACACTGCATCGGCTGACTTTGTTCTCCCTGCTTTCTTTCAGGCCATTATTGAAATGTATTCAATGCCCAACGGAGAGCAAGAGCAAGCTCTAGAAGGCGAGGCGAGCGGCGGTGATAGTGGCGAGTGGACTTCCGACGGTGAAGGGGTGGAGGAAGCAACGACTCAAGTGATGGAGAAGAAGTCGAGTCACCTCCTCGCCGGGAGAGGCGATCCAAGCTCGACCAAGAATGACCCATGAAAAGGTAACTGCTCAGGCTGGTCAGTCTTCGAAGTGTCCTCGGGTCTCTTCACCAACCCCGACTGAGAAAGCGCCAAAGCACCCCAAAGTTGCAGAGCTGAAGACTCGAAAGAGGTTGCCGAAGATTAAGATTGACATCCCCATTGCTTCCGCGTGAGTGTCTCCTTTCGTATTCACTCGACGCTTCATGCTGTTTGTTTTTCTTGTTTTAACTGGACGGACTTTGGGATTGTCAGTGCTGCCACTTCCGGGACCTCAGCTTACAGGGGCGAGGACGAGGTGATGGAGGATGTGGTCACTTCTAATCTGGGTATTATTTCTGCCGTACTGTCTTTGTTTGGTCGATCCAATTGCAATGTGCATCATTGGGTGATGTGACTTTGGCAATTGCACCCTGCACAGCTCCCAACGTTATTGACCTCCCTGACGATGATGAAGAGCCCGAGAGGCCTTTGACAAGGAAGAGTAGGCAAGCTCCTACAAGCGAGGCGCTACAGTCGACATCGAGGGCGGAACCAGTCGTTCAGGACACTGGTGACGCCAATCGGGGTTCTGTTACCTTCGCCGTGCCACTATCGAGTGCCTTGCCTTCTTCATCGACTGCTCAGGCCCCTGTCGACCCACCTTCAGTTTTTGCGACCCATCATGTCCCAGAAGACGAAGTGAATGCTGCCAGGGAAGCTATAGGCCAGGCGGGTGTCATGATGGAGAAGATGAAGATGGTGCGAGACGCCAGTCAGGCTGCCTACGACGCCAGCTCGGCTCTCCAAAGCAATGTTCAGGCTAGTTGGTCGCCGCTTGTTCTGTTAGGATATGATATCTGAAGAATCCTTTCTGAAAATCTTTGCGTTAGTACACCCACTGGGTGCGTTGCTTGAACTTTGAATTAGTGGGGGCACGCTGAGTGCACCCACTGGGTGTAGTCCCCGAGACTGCGGTGGACTGCGGGCAATCGACTGTAGTCTTTGTATCTTGTCGAGTGTAAACCGAATTGATAGTTTGTCTCTTCCACTCGGTCTGGTCGAGTGGGGTCGGAACCGGTGGGGGCACGCCAAGTGCACCCACTGGGTGTAGTCCCCGAGACCGCGGTCGACTGCTGGCAGTCGACTGTGGTCTGAGCTCTTTCTGTCCCCCCTTTTTTTTTACTCCTTGCACTCGACTCTGGCGGGCCGGTCGAGTGGAATCAGAACCGGTGGGGGCACGCAAAGTGCACCCGCTAGGTGTAGTCCCCGAGGCTATGGTGGACTGCGGGCAGTCGACCGTAGCCTTAGTAACTATTTTTTTGCTGTAAAAATAACTTCTCCCCTTTGATTTCAGAAATCTTGTGATCTTGGAGCTCGCTTTGCTGACTTGGAGAAACAGCAGATCCAACTGAACCTTGACTTGGAGCTGGCCAAGACAGAGCTGAAAAGGGTCAAGGACGACGCCACTGGTAAGACGAATTTGTCGACTGGTCTGTCTTAAGCTTGAGTTCCCTTCTGCTCTTTCTGAATCAGGCATCATTTCTTTGTAGAAAAACTGAGAGAAGCTCTGGCGAAGAAGGACCAGGATTTGGATGCTGCTCGAAAGGAGGCTGACGACAAAACGACTCTAGCTGCACAGAAACTGGCTTCGGTCAGCCAGTTGGAAGAAGAGAATACCAGGCTGAAGTCTGCTCTGAATGACGCCAACAAGGAGTGCTCGCGCTGGAAGAAGGAGAATCTCATCCTGGGCGCGAAGATGGAAAGCATTGCTCGCAGGAGGGACGATCTGGAGAGCTACCTAAGGAGTCTTGCCAAGAAGTTGTTCATCAAGCTTGAAGGTGCACATTTTGTTCCGACTGATTTTTTTTGTGTCAACTCGGCGTATGTAAATTGAGTTATCCTTGGATCGTGATGCAGAGTTTTGCCAGAACTTCGAGGAGGAGACTGGGCGGATCGAACCTGGTTTGGATCCAATCAATTCTCCTGTGAAAGATGAAACTGCCATGAATCTGCTCCGACTGGAATCCCGCATTGACGGTGTCGTGGACTACTTGGCTCGACTGAAGGTCGCCATGTCGCGGATCGACCCGGCACTTTGGCCAGAGGCTGTGCTCCAAAATGATCTTGAGTCCCTGATGACTCGACTAAATGAAATCCCTGACCGAGTGCAGGAGTGGAAGAAGTCTGCTGCTCGGTGTGGCGCTGATGTGGCTCTGTCTTTGGTTCGTGTCCACTGCAAGGAGGTGCGACAAGACAAACTGGCAGCAATCAAGGTCGCCAACACCCAGAAACATGACTTCCGGACTTTTATGGAGACTTTCATCGCTACAGCCACTCGGATAGCCGACGGCGTCGACCTGGATGAGTTCGTCGAGCCTGCCAGCCCTCCTCCTGCGGAGTGAACAAACTTTTATGCCTCACTTTAAATTCGCCTCGGAATGCCGAGTGGTTTTTGTAACCGTTAAACTCTTTCGGGCGGAATGCTCGAGCACTTTGATCTATGGTCCAAAAACCTTTAGGATTTATCCTAACTTGGTTTATCGTCGAATATCTTTATGCATTCCCCGTCGAGTGGAAATCGTTCTTTATTCGAGACAACCTTTGTATTTGCGGCGCAGCTCTGAAGGAGACAGTAGCAGTCGACCTGCACCTCGTCGTCTTTGCGGGTCAGCGATGGATCGTACATTGTATTTGTGGCGAAGCTCCCCAAGGAGGAGGCGGCAGTCGACCTGCCCCTTGTTACTGCAGAGCAGGATGAAGTGCGTGTTGTATTTGTGGCGAAGCTCCCTAAGGAGGAGGTGGCAGTCGACCTACCCCTTGTTACTGCAGAGCAGGATGAAGTGCGTGTTGTATTTGTGGCGAAGCTCCCTAAGGAGGAGGTGGCAGTCGACCTGCACCTTGTCGTCCTTACGGGTCGGCGGTGGATCAAACGTTGTATTTGTGGCGAAGCTCTCCAAAGAGGAGGCGGTAGTCGACCTGCCCCTTGTTGCTGCAGAGCAGGATGTGTTTCAAACTTAGGCAAGTGCTGGACTGCAGCTAAGTCCCCGAGTGGGAGGGCTGCTCTCACTCGGTAGGATTTTTTCAAACTTAGGTGAGTGCCTGACTGCAGCTAAGTCCTCAAGTGAGAGAACTTAGGCGAGTACTGGACTACAGCTAAGCCCCCGAGTGGGAGGACTGCTCTCCACTCGGTAGGATTTTTTCAAACTTAGGCGAGTGCCTGACTGCAGCTAAGTCCTCAAGTGAGAGAACTTAGGCGAGTACTGGACTGCAGCTAAGCCCCCGAGTGGGAGGACTGCTCTCCACTTGGTATGATTTTTTTCAAACTTAGGCGAGTGCCTGACTGCAGCTAAGTCCTCAAGTGAGAGAACTTAGGCG